>NC_050069.1:95196132-95496132 GCF_009764565.3 Dermochelys coriacea
AGAAGTGGAGGCATTAAAAATCACTAGTTATTTATTTTTGCAATTATACATGTACGTAGGGGTGAAATGTATTTATAGCAACTTCTCACAAGGTTTACAATGCATATCTATGATCAGCCAATATCTGATCTCCTTTCCTGTTTCCTCTTCACCAAAAATGTATTTAAGGCTATGGCTATAGTAGGAGCTAGAGTGGGGTCTGATCCTCAGCACTCATTCAGGTTAGCTTAATGAAAGCTAGTGCGAGTCTAAATATTAGTGTAACCACAGTAGCATGGTCAGCAGTGCCTCATCAGAGCCATTACAAGTATGTACCCAACAGGTTCAGTCAGGTTTGTACTTGACACAGCTAAGCTGTGCCACCACTTGTCCATGCTACTGCAGCTACAGTACTAATTAAACTTGTGCTAATTCTCATAGAGCTAGTGGGAGTGTCCACACGCAAGCTGGGGGTGGCATCCCTAGCTCGTTGCTGTTTGTTTGCTAACATAGTATGAACACTTTTGATACTCTTTTCATCTTAAAAAATTAAGAGTCAGATTCTCAGCTGGTGTTACTAAACACAGTTGCATTGGGGTTTCATTTTCACCAGCTGAGGATCAAGGTCAGAATACACATTGTGAATGAGCATTTGCTACTTGTGAAAATTATAATGGTGGGGGAAATGGGAGGTCAGCCAGTGTCAATTATTTTTCATGTGTTCTGGATTCTGCCTGTCTTTTACATGTGTAAGTAGTCAGAAAGGGAAGGGCATCTGAGCAACTCTTTCTGAGGACATGCACGTTTGTTGGGAAAAGCCTAATTTGATCCAGATTTAAAGTCAGTTATGTTTTTATGACCCACAAGTGTATGGAGTCCACAATTTTCCTAGCATGAAACAAGGAAGAAAATTTTGGGAGCAAGAATTCATATTCAAGAGAGCAGCACACCCGTTGCTATTCAAATTGCCTTTTTGGTAGTCTCTATAATATATTAGTATAAGCAGGTGGTAAAAGACTAATAGAGGAGATCTTCAAATGCACAAAAGAGTAGTTAAGTGCCCAGCTCCCATTGACTGACCTTTTAAAGGTTTACCCCCTCCAGGGTCAAATTAAGAAGTGTAAGATGGTTGAAGTGAGTCTGATTCTCCTCTTTATACTAGTGAATTAACAGTAGAAGACAGAATTCTTCCAGATTTTTGTTTTTTTCAGAAGCACAGCTAGTATAGAGTAGGACAGTTTGTTAGGAGCCTTAGCCATACAAAGGAGAAATTGCATGTGTGAAGCTGTGAAAAATCACAGCAAGCTTTAGTGTGTTTAACTCCTGTGACTAAATCCTTGCACACACAAAACTCCCATTGAATTTGAGGAATGCAGGATATTCCTTCCTTTTCGTTTTTTCTACAAACAGATTTCTGCAGCAGAAATCTTGTGTCTTCATGAATACCTGAATTAGAATGGATTTTAAAACACAATTCTTTTAAATTCAGGCCCAGTGCCTCCTCCATAATGTATTCATCACTAGATTCTGTTACATCTGAAAACAAGCACATTGTAATGCCTCCTCCCTTCTTTTCTTTTATATTAGCCCAAATGGAAGGGTTTTACAATGGGATTGGTTAACCTAAAAAGATGGACCTTAGTGAAAAGGTTTTGTGGAATAAAGCCCTGACTAAACATAATCCTTGATTTGATCCACTGAAGTAGTGGCAATAACAATGATTTCTGAAGAGTAAGATTGTTCAGAGATAGGTAGATTATGATTATTAGTTGACTTAAGTTTATTTTTCCCTGAATGCTTTACTTATTTTAGTGAGGAGGTAGTATTATGACAAGCTGACAGTACAAAGAACATCAGGAAAATTAAATTTCAAATAGTTCTGTAATCCCTAGAATCCTCTGGGGCTCATTCATTTGCCTTTGGAAAGTAAGGTTGGTCAAAAACCATCTTACATAGTAGCTTTTAAGAGTACATGCATAGATGGTGGATAAAGACAAATGTTTAGTAAAATTAACTCTCTCGACAGCAAGATTTAAGGCTGCTGCTTCACATGGATTCTGTTCTGTAACAATTTGCAGTTACTTCTGACATTAAACTGTCAAAAGAAGTGTTTTAATTTTAATGTTTTTTGCTTTGAATAACAGCTGCATGTATTTTAAAACTTCAGAGCTTTTGTTGTAAGATAACTGAATATTCTCAGGAAAACAAAAGATATAGTTTATAGCCACAAGGGACCCCCTACAGTGTTTCCATGTTATCCTTTAACGTTCACAATTAGATTGTAACACAAAGTTTTACGCAGTTGTTTAGATGGTCTCCAGTTTTTGAATCACTTTTTACCAGTTATTTTGGCTGAATTCAACTCGGTTTTAAGTATGAACACTCAGGCCATGATTATGTAACCAAGTCCGTAAGGACAGACCTTTTGGAGTCCTACACATTTCAGAGGGATTCTTTGTGGTTCAGGAGCCTGCCTGCACAGTTCAGATTGCAGAACTGTAGCCTTTGTAGTATGATGAGTGGGTCTGGAAAAAGAGGGTCAGGTTTCAGGAGGGATCTTGTCTGAGAGACACTTGGAGCTGAGGACTGCAAGTTAGTGGCCAGGATGATACTGGACAAACCAGCACTGGCCTCCATACCTATTCAATAAAGATCTCTTTCCTACAATTCTGCCTACCTTTTACATCACTTATTGCTAATTTGGACATCTAACTATCTTATGTATTTAGATATTCCCTCCCCTCCGATCACCATAGTATCTTAGAACCTTACAGTCTTTAATGCGTTTATTCTCACAACACCCCAGTGAGTTAGGGAAGCCTTACTTTACAGATGGGGAACTGAGGAACAGAGTTGACCAAAGTCACAGAGGTAGGTTATAGTAAAGGAGACAACTGTACTCAGGTCTCTAGGTCCTAAGTCCTATCCCTAGGTTTGCTGGCATCCATGAAGAAGTCTAAATTGAAACTGAACTATTTTTTTTTAAAGTGGGGTTATTTTCATGGTTGATTCTAGACTGGCCCACTTCTACTTAGCATGATGTGAGCTGTGCGTGAAATTTCTTGGTCTAGCTTGTGCTACTATTTTCAGAAACATCAAAACCACCTTGACATTTGAATGGTTTTAAATTAATTTTTCAGATATAATATTTGGAAAGTTAAGTGTTTCTTAAGAATCAATGGAAAATGGTCTGAAGTTTGTCAACATGATCATCCTGTTTATCAAGCAAATGTATGACTAATTATGATTGTAAGGCTTACATTTTTTGCATTTGAGAAAAGCTCTTCCCATGATCAATTCCATGAAGCTATCAGATTTTCCAACCACATAACATTGCCAACTCTATGATGAATTAAATTAACAAACTGACAGTTATATTAACAAATTCCAGTCTCCTGGAACTCTAGACCTGACATATCACAAGGCTTGTCATTTACAGATGCTTCCTGTATGTTAGCCTGATAAGAGCACTGCAAACCTTTAAGTCAGCCATCTAAGGCAGTAAAATGGATTTTGAAGGCTCCACATAGAAGGGAAATAAAGTGCTGCATAAATCAATAGCATACATGAAGATATTACTAGATAATACCATTGCACCAGTGGTCCCATTGCAACAGTGGAATAATAAGGGTAGTAGAATCTGGCCTTTATTTTAGTTAGAACTTGCTGGATATTTGAGATTCCTACCTGAAGTAACAAGATATTTGTTGGTATCATGAAACAGGTTTGAGGATGAGAGATAGGCATTAAAAGGGAGCAATTTGGGTTCTGCTTTTTTTGCCAACTGTTATTTTCTGCTCAACACACAGAGAAATCCATAGTAACTGTAAATATTCACTTTTTAATGGTGGCCACTGAGAGGGGCAGTCCAATATATTGTTTCTATTAGCTGAAAGCCTGTGCTGTTTGCATGGGTATGACAGTTGGGACAAATAATCCACTATCTATGCAGTGTCCCACACATAACCAATGGAATTGCTGCATGCCAGTTACCTGTAGAGTAAGGGTGGTGATTGGTTGAGTTATCTCTGATATCACAATGTTCTAGGATTCTTGTCATATGTAATTAAAAGGTATAATTCAAAAATCTAAATCACTGAGAAAACAACTCAACCTCTGATATTCTTGTTAACTGCTGGAATTAGCCTACCTTGCTTGTCACCATGAAAGGTTTTCCTCCTTCCCCCCCCCCTGCTGCTGGTGATGGCTTATCTTAAGTGATCACTCTCCTTACAGTGTGTATGATAAACCCATTGTTTCATGTTCTCTGTGTGTGTGTGTGTGTATATAAATATTTCCTCTGCTTTTTCCACCAAATGCATCCGATGAAGTGAGCTGTAGCTCACGAAAGCTTATGCTCTAATAAATTTGTTAGTCTCTAAGGTGCCACGGGTACTCCTTTTCTTTTTGCGAATACAGACTAACACGGCTGCTACTCTGAAACCTGAGAAAACAACAGATCACTAATCCTGGTGATGATTGTCACTATTGTCTTTACTTCACACTGATTTAGACATTCTAGGCTTTAGAGTGACACAGTCAGAGTGACAATCTTGGCATCTTATGTGGATGATGGAGACAGGTGAAACCTCATTGAAGTTGGCAAGCTTGACAGCTGCCTTTCATTGAGGATAAATATAAGAAGCAGTTAAGATCCTTTCTGGAGTAAGACAACTGAAACAATAAAAGCCATCACCCAAAACAGAGGCCACATGCAAGGCCAGTCAAAGCTATGTGCTATGAGCTATGTGAGAAAAAGGGTAGGAACTGTTCAGTTAATATGTGTGTCCAAGAGAGAAAAAAATCCTTGCATAGATGATCTTCTGAGTTCACCTGTGCAATGGGTAGAATGGCCAAAATTAAGGGAGACTGTATATTGGATGCAAACCCTTGTGTATTCAGGAGACTTTTATATGGAGGAGACTGTCTTATACGTATCTTAACACAACTACAGTAATTTACCTGCTTCTTCAGGCTTAAAAGTTTTTGCTAGATGAAGAATCCAAGCAAAACACCTATGGGCTTGTAGCGTGTTAATTTATACATAAAACATATGGTTTTGTGTATGGACTATATTGGGCTGTAATTTCATATGCTATATAATTAGATTTATATGCTTGTGAAAATCATATTGCTCTTCATGTGAGCTATTGATTTGGATTTAAAGCATATTAGGATGTATTGTATATTAAGTGCCATCTAATGTGTACTGATGCAAAATATGATTGTGTCAGATTCATTTACCACTTGTATTGGTCTGGATTAGGAATAGGACATCCACTTTGCTCTGACCAAGATCATTGACAGTTCCATTATGGAAAGCATTTCCTATTTCACCACATGCAGCCTGATTTGTACACAGCATTTCAAGGGCTCCTGGTGGTGCACTCTATGCAGTATTGATACACCGCAGATCTGAGAGCTAGGAACATTGTAAGAGCTCCATATGCACTCCTCTACCCCACACCTTTTTCTGCTGTTCAAACATTTTGGAACATTCTGTCAAAAAGAAAATACATAGAACATATTCTAAGGGTAACTATTGCTGTAGCCAAAAAGTAACAACTATCCTGGAGTCGACACTTGTTTCTTGGACTAGTATGTTTCCGTAACATAACTTTTTAAAAATAATTTAACCTTATTCAAGAACTTCAAAGGTGAATGTAATGATTCCAAACTTAATGAGTACTTACACAACTAGAGCCTGTTTTATTTTTGAATCAGCATATTATACTTTGCATTTATACATAGGTGCTGGAACGAGGGGTGCTGCTGCACACCCTGGCTTGAAGGGTTTTCCCATCATATACAGGGTTTACAGTTTGGTTCAATAACTCTGAGCATCCCCACTGTACAAATTGTTCCAGCACCCCTGCATTTATAAAAATGTTGACTGTAAATAAACAGTAAATATTCTGCATGATTATTGGTATCATTTTAATTGTATCATTGTCTGTTAGCTTATAAAACAAAAAAATCCAGCAATAAAACTCTACTACCTAGGCTGCTGCATGGAATTACCTTATTGTAAGGTTACTTTTTTGTTTCAACACTTTTAGTCCTTATGTAAAGGAGTCAAATAAAGGACAATGTTTTCAGAAGTGAGAACCCAGCAACTCTGAAAATCAGACCACCCATTTGGATGCACATGTTGCATGTTTGGATTTAATAAGTCATGATGTCAGACAACTCATCTGAAGTTTTATTTAAGTAAGACAATCAAGCAATACTTAATATAGCATGTATATGCAGAGAATCCAAAACATATATACCAAATCTTAGACTGGTGAAATGAGACAGCCCTATGAGAGTCCACTTCTGACTAAAGTCCTTAAAAACTCACCTCTTATATACACTATTCAAAACAGAGAAAAAATCCTCTCTCAGGCTTGATCTTATTTTGAATCAAGAAGCCAAAGATATTTGTAATTAATTAGTCAATACTAGGCTCATATGTAACCACAATTAGCTCTTAAAGCTTAGACATTAATCGAGTCAATTAATTGATGATAGAATACATCTGCTATATTAGATGTTCCTTGTCTATTACAAAGTTTGTTAATTAGTTTTAGCATCCCTTATCAATTATACCATTTTGTCCATTAAAAATACATTTATAATGATAACAGTCATCTCTTTATATCCTATGTGTGTGTTCACAGAAAAGAGACAGTAAATCAACTATTCACCATGAATTTCTTTTCATGGTGCGACGTTATGAGTGTAATATAATATCTCATTGAAAGATGACAGGGCCAGAAAGAGTTAATTAACGCACAGACTGACCTGACCCATGGCCGAACTTTAAAGACTGGTTAGGAAGCTATCTAAATTAATAGAGCTTTGAAATGGAAGCCTGCATTGTTAGAGATAGAAGAGTAGATGTTTGTTCAGGTCTTGTGATGTAAGCAAACAAGTCTTGTCTATTGCTATAGCTTTGATTCAATGATTAAAAAAAGGAATATTAACATTAGGAAGACATTTGAGTGAAATAGTATTATTGTCTATATGTCTCTTTGAAAGTTGTGGTAACCTGTATCTGAACTGTTTAATGGATGTTTTACCTTGTGCTAATTGACAGGATGTTTGGGAGAAGGACAGTTAAGCCTATTGTTATCTCAGGCCAAAAGGCTGCTGGAAATAAAAACCTTGGAACATGATCCTTCTTCATCTCAGATCTGCTTTGGATTACAAGAGGGGGAAACCTTAAGCCATAATGATTGAGATCCCCAGTCACTGACTGGCATGACCCTGAATATGGACATTGGACTATAACCTATGGACTATTTCTAAGAGTACTTTTGGCAACTACAAGCTCATCTCTGCTATGTATCTGAACCTCAAGAATTGTATGTATATTGATCTTTTAACAAACTCTCCCTTTTCTTTTTAAATACATTTTAGTTTAGTTAATAAGAATTGACTATAAGCACATATTTGGAGTAAGATCTAAGTTATTATTTGACCTTGATCTGAAGCTTGGTCCTTTGGGGTCAGGAGAACCTTTTCTTTTATATGATGAAATAAGATTTTCAGAATGTATCATCATATGTTTGACACGGGTGTCTGGATGGAGGCCTGAGGCTGGGTACTTTAAGGGAAATGCATTATTTGACTTCTGAGTAATCAGTGAGGTACTATAGAACCTGTTTTGTGCTGGCTTGGTAAATATAAATACTGGAATATCCACCAGCATTTGGGGTTTGTTTGCCCCATTCTTTTTGCAGCTCACCCTGATTGAGTGACCTCAGCTGGCTCCCATGGGCAGCACCATCACACATGGTATTTGGTTTCAATAATTGCTAAGCTAAAAAGACATCTGTTCAACCATCCACTATTTTATCAATTACCAAAGATTTAAAACCAAGGCATTATGACAAATCTGTTAAAGTAATTCCTGGTAAGCTAAAAAGCATCCTTGGTATAATCTTTCAAGGGTTCTCCGCTTCTCCTGGCTTCCCCTCTTGAGTTTATTCTCAGTCAGGTCAGTTCCCAGACCCTCTCCTCTAATTTAGTCTATCAGCCCGTAAATTTTGGGGGATGCAGCTTCCTGGGTATTTTCTTAGACGTAGCCTCATATAGCCCCTTTGTCATCCCAGGCCTCACTACATTCACTTCCTTCACTGTACTCTCCCCTTTATAGCAGGGCTTGTTTTCTTTATTGGTTGCAGCTGTGGGTGCCTGCCTCCATGATTGGCAGCTCTGGCAGCTGCATGGGTGTGTGATCAAGCTGTTTGCTTGTAAACAGGACAGACTCCCCTCTTCTGTTGTCTATGCTCAGTATGGGGTTTGTAGACCGCATTACAATCCCTCAATAGATTTTATTAATAGCAGAAAATACCTGTCACATATCAGTTATAGATAATTCCTTTCTGGATATTTCCCTAAGGGTCAAGATTTTAGATTTTACAAGATTTTACAAAGGACACAATCTGTTAAGTTCAGCTAAAATTCAGCCTCTGGAGAGCACACTAGGTCACCTACAGTTCAGAGTGAAAACAGAGTGGATAATAAAGTACAGGCCTAGTAGGACAACGACTTTTTTTTAATCCAAAGCAAAACTCTTTAACATGAAAGTTTAGCCAGCACTGTTGGCTAACATGGAAAAGATTCTGGGGTGTTTGAACAAGAAATCCTGAGAGTTTAATATAAAAAATAATATTTATTAAAACAAATATAGACTTAGTTGACTAATTGAAGACACCTATTTCTGATATGTTGGCCCTGTCTGTGCATTGCAATTCCTCTTTTTCTCTTAAACACTTTTCATATGACAATGGGAATGTGAACTATAGTAGGAAATACATTTAATTTTTTAAGCAAATTTAAAGTAGAGTGGTCACCATTAAAGGCAACATTTACCAAGGAGCATCATATCATGGTATTGACAGAAAAAAAAAGAATGAATAAATAAAAGACAAAACCAATAATGGTCAAGGGCCTAGCACTCTCTGCACTCTGGCTGCTTTGCACTCTTCCAAGGGTGCAAAACTGCTAGAATACCAACTTAGATGCCTCCTTAGGATTCTACTGGTGTAAAATGAATACTTAGGTGATGTTGTAGCTCTAGTTCAGCCTCCCTTCCAGTCCTTAGTGTAGTATGCATGGCTGGGGGAAAAGGAACATGTCTGGAGCACTCTGTTCCCAAAAACCCGACACGCTGAAATTGCTCCTTGGTGCCATGATAGTTGGGCATATGTTAGATGCCTCAGGGCTGCTCTGTTGGTTGTTCCAGGAAACTGTCCTAGCACAATGAAGGGCCAGGATCAGAAAGGTGTAAAGCTGACTGATATAACCCATGCTCTGTTCCAATGAAGAGAGAAGAAACAAAACAAAACAAGATCTGGGGGGGCAGGGGGGAGAACAGACTGAATATATTTTTAAATGGGACAGTAAAAGGAAATTTGGAAGGAAGGAAATGGTGGGTCACATTCATCACCATCTTAACTTCATATTAAATAGAGCTGGGTGAAAGTTTTACATACAAGATTTTGTTCAGTGAAAAACGCAGATTTGGCAACAAAAATCCTATTAACCAGGGGTTAATTTGGCCATGCTAGTTAAAAGTTGTGTATTTGATGTCAATACATTACAATAAACCCAGAATAATACATTTTATACATAGACTTCAGAGAAACCCTTCTGTTTTTTAGTTGTATTGTAAAATTCCATTTGTTCTCTCTCAATCCCAGCTGATTTCTATGTGCATTGCCTTTTTGAGGTTTTATAGAACCTGACATGCAATTCTTACTGCCAATGTATGTATTTATTTAAAGTCACCAATAGTGAGAAAAATGAGTAGCGTAGTCAAAATACCCCATTTAAAATATTTTAGGTCAGAAACAGTTATGGCCCTTAAATATTACAAAGATGAATTCAGTTCTTCCCATTCTCCCTCTAGTCACAGAAAAACTGGATACTAAACATCAGCTTTGGAAGATTCTTTGCGGACTTTATCATTAGCAAAAATAAGAGATGGTGAAAAGACTCTACTAGATCATTTAAGTTATCCTATCTGTGCAAGATTTTACCCAAGAAATTGATTTTTAGTGCTTTTTTCTAAGTTTTCACCCTGACGTATTGGTCCTGAAGACAATGCAGACAAGTCAGATAAGGTGCTACCATATATTGGACCAAAAAGTGTTTCATACATTATAATACAGAAAAGTCCCCTTAGTAGACGTAGGTCTAATATTTGGTACCTAGTACTCAAATATATAAAAATGCTACCTCGATATTATAGGGCTTATTTGTGGCTTTAAGGAAGTGGTAATTTAGTTGTACTGCTTTAGGGGAAATCTGGCTCCTAATTTCCTCTGTGCTCCAGGGTGGAAATAATCTGTGCCGGGGATTACTTTCTCTCAAAAATCTCACTGGTTCACCTCTGCTGGCCGGTGTGTTTGGTTGGGAAGAATCAAGGTACTACCTACCTACATGTGCAGGAGGGAGATTAGCAAGACCATGGAGACTATTTTCCCCTCCAAACTGTGTTAAAATCCACAATGCAAGATGGGTATAAGGGGGTTTTATACAGCCTGTTCTTCCCCTGCAAGACAATGCACAGTCCCAATCTAGCCCTAAATCAAAGTTGATGGAAAACAAGATAATCAAACACTGTGTCACATCTGGAGAAATCTGAATGAGTTTATTCAATATTGTGGCCCATATGAAACGTTACAGTACAGATTAATATTAGCTTTAACGTAGCTGAGTCCTGTCTCATCACAGACCTTGGCAGGAGTCCAGTCCTATCTAACAATATTGTATACCCTGTATTGGAAAGCTATAAAATTATCAGAATGAAAAAGCAATAATATATTCTCTCTCCCCCCCTGAGTTTCCCATTAATCATCACAGTAACAAATTACTCATGTCTCTTTTGTAGATGGCTATAAACACGTGAACTCTTTTTTTAAAATTCTATCTTTGAGCCATTTTATAATTGCACTAAGACACTCTAAGGCACGTGTCACAAAGCCTCTGAGATGTGTGTTATCTCACAGTAACACACACCTTGTCATGTATTATTTATTACACTGAAGTGTCTTGTAATTTTCATTAACAGTTAGATGTCTAGCAATAAGATAGGAGAGATGCTTCATTTTAACTGTTTCAGCTATGAAATAAGTCTCTAACTTTGTATGTAGATGCAAGCTACAATGTAGAAGCAGCAGAGGGTGAAAGCCTGAGTAATATACTTAAAAAAAAAGGATACTGGAGAAAAAGTGCAGAGAAATTGGAACAAAGTCTACTTTCCCCCTAGCTGAATCCAATGATATTCTGTTGGCTCCACAGATGGAGAGGATATCAGGAATCCTGTCTGTTATTCCCTTTCTATTAGCCAAAGGTGACTCAGAAAAACAGTGCTATACATCCACTCACTCAGCAACTCCCCCTATCCAGTCTTCTTGACATCCAGAGGTCTCACTCCACTTCTTGCAGCTCCCCCATCCGGTCTTCTTGACATTCAAAGGTCTCACTCCACTTCTAAGGTCAAATATGTAAATGTGCAATCCTCCATGCAGCTACAGTTGTTGGTCAGGGTGTCCAAAGCATGGCAGTGGACTCAACTTATTTTCTTCCTGACCTTCCTCGTCCTCACCCCATTCTGTCGTGTATGGCTAGAACTTCGGAACACATATGAATGAGTTGGTCCCTGATTATCTGCCAAGATTCAGTTGGAAAACAGATGGGCTGTGTGGCATTTGACCAATGGCACTTTTGGTAAAGGGTGAACATTTTGTGCCTGCTACAGTTGCAGAAAGTACCTCGCAGTCGGGTGGGGAGAAATCCTGTTTCTTCCAAGTGCAGATACAGCATGCTGAAACTAAAAGAAGTTAGATTGTACTGCTATGGTGCACAACAATGCTGTTACAATGCTTTCTTTTTATTTTTCTTCCTTCTTGTTCAGTTCCAAGCTAAAGTAAATATTAGAAAACTATTATGTCTAATGTGAGTTTTACTTAAAGGAGACATACCTCTAGACTTACAATTTAGAAATTACTTGAAAGTGTAGACACACACTAAAAATATGTAAAAAATAGCTTGAAAAAACGTTGACGTTTTTATTCATTGTATCTCTGTGGCAGGGTAGGGGTAAACCCCTTTAAGGTCCTGCCAAAATGCTGGCTGCCGTCTGCTCTCTGGCCAGGGAGACACAGGTATTCAACAAGGAGCCCAGCTGCAAGCCCTAATGAAGGCTGGCTCAGAGGAACATGCTGAGCTAAGTACTGACAACTGGGCTGAGTCACTAGAGGGCTATAAAAGCTCTGGGCAAAGCTCAGTGAGTGGGGCTACCCTGGGAGGAGACAGGAGGGTAGTATTGCTGTCTCCTTACCAGAGAAGGAGCCTTAAAAGCCAGGAGACCCTGGGGAGGGTCTGTGGGGCACTAGCTGTTGGGGAATCTGGGAACTGCTTGAACACTGTAAATAAAGACACTTGGGTGATCCAGCAAAAGAAGGTGTGGAAGATTCTTTATTATACCAGCCTAAACACAGGGCATAGGCTCAAGAGGGGGAAAGCCTGTGACAGACTCCATTGCAGACTTGCTGAATTTGCAGAGTGTGTGTGTGTGTGTTTTATTTTTTTAATTGATAGCCTGGGATCTGAAAGTCAAGGTATGTTAATTCTGGCTTGGATATCACCAGCCAAAAGATTCTGCAATTAGAACATAGTTAAAAATTCCACTGATAACATGAAAGCCAGAAGAAAATATAAGTCATATCTGTATTGAGTCAGCAATACTAAAAGGATTAAAACAATGTTTTTTTTAGTGTCTCTAACAGTAAGTAGCTAATATTTGATTCTTACTATATGCAGGAACAGATCTTTTGATTAGGATATGTCATATTTACATATTTTTTGTATTCAGTAAAAAAATCCTTTAATGAAACAAAATGACATGCTGCACATTTTCCCCACAAAGGGATCAAATAAAATTGTGAAAGATATGATATAAAAGAGGACAAGTAAAGTGATAAAGAATGGACTTTCCATAATTATCTCAGTTATTCACAATGGTAATGAAACTAGTTCTGCATATTTGGGTGAAAGGCAGAATCACTGGGAAGCTCACTGAAGTAAACAAAATATTGAAGAGGAAAGAAAAGAAAAATAATGGCAGATTGCTTGGGCACTATTCCAACCAAGAATAAAAGGATAATAAGTTGAGCTGTACTCTGCGTGCTGAGTAAATAGTGGCTTATCTACCCATGATAGTAATATTGGTACAAATAAAGTGTGAGTTTAAACTGCTATAGTTATACTGACATAATTCCCTCCTGTGGACACGCTTATTCTGGTGTAAGACAGCCTTTTTCCAGTTGAGTTTATTAGTGCTTTGCAATAAGAGCAT
This sequence comes from Dermochelys coriacea, assembly GCF_009764565.3. Classification (NCBI taxonomy): domain Eukaryota; kingdom Metazoa; phylum Chordata; order Testudines; family Dermochelyidae; genus Dermochelys; species Dermochelys coriacea. The sequence continues at coordinate 95,209,466 of NC_050069.1, forward strand.
CCCCACATTGAAATTATACTGGTCTTACTATGGCTGTTTAACTCTGCGAATGTCATTATACCAACATAACTTGGAAAAACCTCCTGTGTAGACAAGCTCTAATACAGTAGAGTTTATTTCTAGTGTTTACAATTTCTTATGGGGAACCAGCTCCTCTCTTCCATTCTAATTGCATGAGCAGCATAAGTTTGTTTCCCCTCTGAGTCATGCAATCAAAACATTTGGCCTGATTTTTGGTTCTGAAAAGCAGAATCTTATCTCAAAGAAATATGTGACTGAATTTATCCCTAGCATAAGTTAATAGAGTTACAACCAGGCCCATGTCTCATCATCTAACCTCCCACAGCAAAAGCCATTTAGCTACCATACAGCCATGGACAATTCCTAATGACTTTCCATGTGGATGATGACTTGTTTTAAACATATATGAACTAAGTAGAAAATGGGGAAATTAAGTTAAGAGAAAAAAGTAGAACTCATAAATGGAACATAAACATGAATTAAATATGGTTTGATTCTGCCACCATTACTTATATTGATTATAACTTTACTCTAAGTTGTCCCATTGAAATAACTGAGATGCTGATAAAGTAAGGACCTTAATGTTTAACTCTAAATAAAACTATAGCAAGAGTTAACTGTTCATTCAGTAAATTATATAGAGAGACATTTTGTATTCAAGCAAGTGACACTAAAGCAGTATAAAATTGCTATTAGAGGAATAATTGCAATATCTTAGTGGGATAGGAGTAACAATAATAATAAAATAGATGATGGACAGGTTTCCTATTAATTCTAAGTAATCTTTTGACAGCTTTTGGAAAACAAGCCTTTTAAACAATTATTAATGATATATATTGACATTTTCACACTGAAGACTTTCTACTTTTGAAAAACTAAACTCTCATGACTTTACTAGAACAGAGATGAGCAATTTCAAGCCAAAGTGAATTTGAATTTGTTTAAGTGAATTCAGTGCTACTGAAAGTTGATGGATTGATAGTCCAGTCAGCTTAAGTTCCCATCTTTATTCACAGAATAAATGAGAAGTGTTGTATAAACTTTCCACCCGATTGTGTCACCATATCGTGGCATTTATTCTATAGAAATTTAAACTTTCTGCTATAAAAAACAACCCCCCTCCCCAAAAAAACCCAACAACCTTTCAACCAAAATCCAAACATTTCTATTTAGGAATGGTTCCATAAATCTCACAATGCCTCCTGGGAGTTGTACTTTGGGTGCTTCATGGGCCCATTCTCCTGTAAGTGCAGCCAGATTGACTTTCCCATGATGCACATAGTCTCCCTTCTTGCTGAGCTGCTGCAGAGCACCATGAAAATAGTAGTTTAGCTAAAAGGCCTGGTTCATAGGCGAGAATGGAGCCATAAAGCACTCAAACTACAATTTCTGTGAGGCACTGCAGCATTATGGGCAGATGCAGTTTGATATTTAACTGATTTGGAGCTAAATATTTTGGTTGAGGTCAAGAAATGGAAATATTTCAATTTATGTTGAATTTATCCAAAACAAAATATTTCATTTTCATATTCCCAATAAAATGAATGAAATGGAAAAAAAATAGTGTGGAAACTGCATTTTCATTTAAAAATAAATCATGTCAACAGAAAGTTCCCAAACAGCTACAAGAGAGAAATAGAAAAGGAGAAACAACAGCAACAGAGAGGGAAAGGGAAGGAATTTCTTTCTGTGATTTGGCATGGAAATCTCCTTGAAATAAAAACAATCAATATATGAACTTGCATGTGATTTAAGTTACTTTTTCCTGTTAAGAGCTGAATTTGTCTCTGCTGAAATATTTTAAATGTACGCACATAAGCTGGAAGAGTGAATGCTAAGGTAGAGAAACGCTCTAGTTGAAAGGGTGCTTTCTATTGGCAGAAACTGTTTTCAGTTCCAGTGTTATGAGTGAAAAGAAAAAAATCCTGTAAACCAGTTCATCATTATCTTATTCAAATGACACTAGACATGCAGCAATGGACATCCATGATTTTGTGGGACCAGAGTGGATGTTTCAGGGAGAACAGAAACAGAAGTGTTAATGCTTTGCGTAGGCAGGTTTGTGGACAGTCTCAGAAAACATTTTTCAGTCTTAGGACAAAACAGATGTGTCAACTCCCTTCAGTATATCTTGGAAAAGTGCTAATGTTAAGTATGTCCCAGACATACAAGGCAGCTGTGTATCTGAAAGCGGCTGTGTGAGACATTTTTATATTGATGTAAAGACAAAGGTAATAAAAGTGTCATAAAATCTGATGAAAGAATAGAAACATTTATTCAATACTTTGACCTTTGATATGAGTTGAAGCTGCCTACAAAAAACAATAAGATTTTCAGAAAATAACTGGGATGAGAACTCAAGTGATTCAAAGGTGATTAAAAATAAAAGCAAATCTTAGGCTGTTCAGTCTAGGGAATTCAGTTAGATTACTGACTATCATATCAGCATCTAAATTGTGTGTACAACTGAGCTGAGAGATGCTTTTTAAAATCTCTATTTAAGTTAGTTGTGATTGCTCACCATTTTTCATGCACAAATCCATAGCAGTCATCTTTTCCCTTCTTTACATGTGTTTCAGTGCTAAAATATTCTATGCACTGTAATGGCCATGAGAGTTGCTTCGGCAATGCGCTGTTGTGAAGCTTTCTAGACAATTTTCTGATATCTTTTGTTTCATCCACTAGACAAATGACTACATTTCCCTACAGATGGGACAACAAAGTTCCTGTCTTGAGACAATGCGTACAGTTGCAAGGTAACCATTACCAACAAACACTAAGAGTGAGGCATCCACCCAGGTTTCTAGCTAGGAAGTGGAATATTTTTGTGACTTTTTAAGACTTTGATAGAATGAAAGTTTGGGTTTCTAACAGTGTTTCTGGAGTCACCTGATAGTTGTAATACTTTTCTGTGAGTGAAAGAGAGTTAAGAAATAATTCTGGAGGAAAGGAAATTGGATATATTTTTGTTCAGTTTTGGATCATCACAGCTGCTGTCAGGGGTTTATCTACAAAGAGTCTGCCAGTCAGTCATATGCCTTCTCAAAATTAAAGTTTCCCCTCAGGGATGGCTTCCTTTATACTGTAGTTGGAGATCTTGATAGCAGTGGTTTCTGAAGAACCCTATGGCATATTGCAAGAAGATAATGAGGGAGGAGTGTTTTCCTTTGTAAGCTAAAAAGTTATGGAACAAAACAAATCAAATTCATCCTACAGAGATTGAGTTTCCAATTGTTTTTCATTGATTCATTGATAATGTTAAGCAGCAAAGAGGGATCTGATATACTGCCTTGTATACCTCTCCCTCCCCGTCTCTCCCTCAACTATCAAGTTTTGCTTCTTGAAGAAAATATGCCCTCTAGTCATAGTGCCTTGACATTAGATTCATGGTATTACAGATTCCCTTTGTATACAGTGCTGGGGAACAGCAGGAAAGGAAGCTAATGAGGTTTCAGAGGCCTAACTGATTTGTTTTTGTGAATTCACAAATCCTGCCTACTAGTTCTATGCTTTTTTGTTTTTTAATAAAAACAGCAGCTCCCTGACTACGCTTCTTTGACTTCAGCTCCCAACTATGTTTTAATGGCAACTCCTCTCAAAAGTATTTCCATACTGTAAGATCAAAACAGCATTTGGGAACCATTAATCTCACTTGGCCCAGCATAACGGTCAGTGGGGCAGAGGCAGAGCTGGCCCCAGGCTGATTGATGGTGGTGAAAGGTCAGCTGCAGAGAGCAGGCCAAAAGCCTGTGGCAGAAACTGGAGTAGGTTGGGGGCCTGCAGAGGGAACAGGAGCAGGCAAAAAACTCAGGCAATCTGTAACACCATAAGGCAGTGGAATAATTCCCAGACGAATTGTGGCAATGCATAGACTAGCTTGTTGCTCTTCTTGTGGGATTAAATAGCTGTCCCTGGAGGTCATCTCACTCAGCCCTTGCTCGAGGATTGGCTGGTGCAGCACACCTGCAGGATAAGTCATCACAAGCTCTGGGTGAGGGTTTGCCTCATAATAACTGGCCAATTAAAATGAAGAAGACAAACCACACATTGTGCACACTTGACTAAAGAACATTGCACCAGATTCTCCAGTCATCCTGAGTTCTGGTAAGTGTAGGAATAGTAAGGATGCCAAAAGTAACTTTGACCCTCCTTTGCACCTTCTTCTATTCTGGGGCAACCCCGAATCTAATTTAATCTAATTTAAAGCAGTCTCACGGTTGTCTAGAGGCTGCTTCACAGCCAGGAATAGTCAGAACACAGCATGCTGCAGCCTCAATCCTTCCTTCCCACAGCATGGAGACTGAAAGTATATACAAAGCCTTTCTCTTATCCTACCAAACTAAATAAAAAGAGTGATTCATATTCTGTCTGTAGAGGACAGTACAGCAGTAAAAACAAGCTAGCAAATCTCTCATGCATTTGTTACCTACAGTCATATCACTTTGTGTTATGTTCCCTTCAGATCATACAAGCTAACCAGTGTCGGGTCTTTTTCATGCTGGCTTGGGAGAATGAAGTTCAGTATCACAGGAAATAGCACAGATGACTGAGGTGATACTCTTCCATCTGCATCAGGACTGACTTATTGAATAAGCTGTGTAAAAATGGCTGTGTGTCACATCAGTGGTGGATTCATTACTATGGTAGCTATAGTAATCACTCCACTTAGTATGTAAATGAACCTTTGAGATGAGAATTATTTTATATCCATGTCTTATCTGAATATTAATAACACTTGCTTTAAAATAAATAAGAGGCAGATTCTACCTTGCACTATTGTTCTGCTTGGGGTAGGATTGAGGTGGAAGACATCAAAGACCCAATGCTGACAATGCTTAGATTTGCTGTAGGGCAATTGCAAGTTTTGCTACTGGAAGAGATTTCTTAATCCCCTAAAAGGTGTAGCAGAATGTAGTCCTGCAATGGCACATCCCTGTTCCTGACACACCTCATCATGGCGCCTACCTCAGAATGCAGCGCCATAGCCTCTTGATCTGACACAGATGTGCCAGACAGGAATTCATTTCTGACTGGGGAATTCTCTGCTTTCAGTTTGCAGGTAGAATCCCCTCTTTTTGTCACCTGAATGGTGCAAAAGGGCCAGTTCTCAGAAGAGAATCTGGCCCATATACTTTGAAATGGCTTGGTGGATTAGGGTCCTGAGTAGGAAAGAGGATCTTTCTTTGACAGAGATGAAGCTAATGTCACTGCACATTTAGGGAAGGATGGATACTGAGGGGGAAAAAACACATACACAAAATTAAAAATACTAAAAACCAAAGACCAAAGAGTCTAATTTTCAGAAGTGCCTAGCACTTGCATGTCCCATTGATTTTAGTTAGAGATATGGGTTTTCAGTACCTCTGAAAAAAACTGGCCCCGAGTTATTTCCATCTTCATATTTTTTGATTTGACGATCTTTCTCAGTATATCTGAGCTAAATGGGATGTGCCCCGGTGCACAGTAAATAACAGACAATTCAAATGTAAATTTCTCCTTTGTGGTAGAGAATATTTCATTTTGTATATCAGTCATAACTTGTTGTAGTGGTTCTACAAAGTCAGAACATATTGCAACATGGGTGGGCTGGGGTAAGAGAAATGTATGTTTGAAAAATTAGACACAAAATATCATTATATACAAATGTTATTTTCACTGTATATTGAGCCTATTTCACTTCATTATAAGATTATAAATTCCTCCAACTATAAGGTCACTTTTTTATTCCTGAACATAATGCAAATAAAGTTGACACTCAATGAAAAATGAAATGAGAATCAGAATAGTTGGTGGCATTTCTCAACTTTGCACAGATGGAAATGAATATACCAAATGCAAGGCAGAGGTGAATCAGGCTCTGGGTCTCCTTGGAGTTCAGTCAGGAGAACACTGGTCAAACTATCTGCTCTTTTTCCAATATAATCCTAAGAGAGACCAAACCAAACTTCAATTAAATCATAATTCAGGGTAATTAATTCATAATTCAGTTAACCAGGTTTATACTATGTACTTGCATGAGAGAAATATCTTGATTACATTAGAAAACTTGCACTAGTGTAACTAATGTCAATCTAGTTGCATCAGTGCAAATCCTTTATAGAAACACAATTAAGCAGGTTAAAATTGTACTTACACCAATCTAGTTTCATGCAGTAATTTACTAGTTTAAATGCATTTCTATTAGGGATTTGCACCCATGTAACTAGCTTGGTTTTATTATTATTTATTTATTATTTATGACAGTGTATGCTTTCTAATATAGACATGGCCAAGGAGACAGTAATGTGATGGGTTTGTTATTTAGCAAGTGTAGCAGGTAACATAGCAAATGTATGATCAACCAGAGGAATTCCTTGTCATAGGATGTCATTGACTCAAATACTTATCTGGATTTTTTTAAAAGGTGGAAAATTTTATGACCATTTATAAACATTAGTAACAATTGTAGTTATGCAAACTAAGATAAGGATATTTAAATTTCATGTTTCAAAGCATAAGTTGTTCACCTGTAGTGGTCATCAAGAAATTTCTTCCACTCCTCACATACACAGAATTGAACAATTTGTTAGTTTAGTTGCCTAATAAATAGTTTGTTTTTCCTTGACCTGAAACATCAAGTATTGGGTCACCGTAAAAGGCAGGATGCAAGACCTGATAGCTCTTAATGATCTGAATTGGTATGATAAACATATCTTTTTAGGCTCCTTCTCAAATAAGTCTACATGAGTTAGGTGCCCAAATGCAATTCAATGGGATTTAGGTATATAATTTCGTTAAACTCCTTTGAAAATCTCAGCCTTTAGGGTAGAAGCTTGTGGACTTTTAAGGTTAAATCTCTTTTGATCTGAAAAAAGTTGCCTAACTACTTTGCATGACCTACATTTGCTAAATATTAGCAATAGATCTCAAGTAAAACCATGAACCCAAATACTCCCAAACTTCAGCAGAGTTCAGAATTTCAAACCTAGCACAGATCTGATTTTTTTCAGCTTGCTCTAGTTCTATGAATGTGGTGAACCAAAACTTGAATCTTAACATCTTTGAACTTTGGGGGTTCAAAATCAGTTCCAAAAGTTTTACTTCAAAATTACCCCTCTATATTAAATATATTGTTCATGGATTCTATCTGAATGTCAATGCAATATATTGTACAATGTACTGGCTGCATAATCTCATGCAGTGCCAATATCTGAAAATTATGGCAGGTCTTGTAAGGGCTTGAAATATCACACATCATATTCTGGGTTTGTTCATCTTAAGGAATGATTCCTTGCATCCATTTTCAAAGCTTTATTTTTCATTTTAAAGCCATATTTAAATCTAGGTAATGTTATAATAATGAAAATAACTAAAGCTCCAGCCTTGTGAATTGTTGAGCATGCTAAGACGGCTCTCAGCCTTGCACTATCAGTCCTTAGAACTTTATTTCCCTAGAAAGAAACAAAACAACCTGAAAATAAGTTCTCTTGACAGCTCTGAGATGGCTAAGATGGTTCACAAACTGTAATGTATTGTTGCTTTACAGATACAGAATCAGTAACGCAAGGGCACACAGACATAAAAACAAAATAGAAGATTAATCATAAGCCCAACAGACAGGTCAGAATGAAGAATTATGCATATATCTACCAAAATGTGATCCTATCAATGACTAAAAGGATCAGAAGCTATAAAAGTAAAACAACAACAACATCACCAACATTTTTATGGTGTGTTGACAGCAGAAAACTCAAAAAGACTTACAACTGAAAGACATATGAAAGTTTTGGATGTGAAGTATTAGATCATAAGTGATACACAAATGAGAGCATAGCATTCTGAAGGAAGATGGTGTGTGTATATATAAAAGATGAATAATCCAGTGCAGATAAAAGTCTATTCTATATTGGACATATAATTACATATTTTTAAAGCAATGTTCTATAGGTGAACATACAGACAACCAGTGCTTCAGATATCTCAGGTCAATTTCATTGCTGGTGTAACTCTTGATTTCATCTGACTTCATTATACTGTATACTTAGCTGATGAGCTTGGGACAGAAAAATAGATTGCCAAAGGTATCGTGCCAGCTATTATTTGGCCCCTGTGTTCAAAATGAATGTTTTAAAGTTTTAGAAAGCAGTTATAGCAATATGCTGCCCAGAGAAATGACTTCAGAATGATAGCTGTGTGTACTATGATGAGCTTCCCCATGTCCTGTTTGGCCTGTCCCATTGCCCATCAGCCCTGAAGAAGAGCTCAGTGTGAGGAAAAAAACTTGTCTCTTTCACCAACAGAAGTTGGTCCAATAAAAGGTATTATCTCACTCACCTTGTCTCTCCACCAAAGTCAATGGCTAACAGCGTATTGTTAGAATAAGGGCCTGGTTCTCTTATACTTCCTACCATTCCTTAAGTACTCCCATTAACTTTAAAGTTGAATAACTTACAACTGATTGGGAGAAAGAGTAGGAGAATCAAAATCTAATCAAGGAATAAATAATCTGCTCTGGATATTGGTGACAGCACATTATTTTTTACTATGTATGGAACACCAAAGAAAATCAAGTTCAATCTCTTGTTACCTATGTCAGCAGGGGCCTGGAGCATTAATGCAGTGTGATTTATCTCTGGGTGACCTCTGACTTGAGCTAGTGTTCAGAGCAAAAAGAAAAGGAGTACTTGTGGCACCTTAGAGACTAACAAATTTATTAGAGCATAAGCTTTCGTGAGCTACAGCTCACTTCATCGGATGCATTTGGTGGAAAAAAAGAGCAGTATCTGTAGGCACTGGGTAGAGTTAAGAGCCATCCAGGCAAAGGTACAATGTAGGCCCTGAAGTGTCAGGGAAAGGACAAAAGAAGAAAATCTGCAAGCACTGCCCTTGAAGAAAGGAAGAATTGTTTTGCCAGATGTTTTTAAGTTCCATGTTCTACCTTGGAATAGTAAGTGTGGGGACATATTTCATGTCACTTTATCACAAGAGACTTCAACTACTTTGTCAGCTCCATTTTTCACACATTTTAATTGTCTTTGTCCTGCAACTTGTCTAGTCTCCTTTCTCCAGTCCCTTGAAACAAACCATTGGTCTGCATGTCAGACCTGTCTTAGAAACATTATAGATAATGAAAAGGAAAATTGCAAAAGAAGAACTAGGGAGACAGCCACTCATATAGAGCCTATTGTCAGTCTTTGTAGGTTCCTCTGGGTTTTCATCTGAAGCACAATTAGAAAGGGCCAATTTACCAGCACTTCACATTCATTGCTGTTATGGCCAGTATTCAGCAAAAGAAACACTTCCTATAACACAGCACAATGCCAATGCTGTAATGTGAGAAAAATAGTCACCATTGAATGAACTGGTAAAATATCAGAATTAGTGTTGTACTGCTGACAATGGCTGCGTAACATAGGGCAGGTACTGTGTGTGAAATCAACAGTCCTAATAGCTTAGAGACTAGCAAGTACTCCTTTTCTTTTTGCGGATACAGACTAACACGGCTGCTACTCTGAAACCAGTCCTAGTAGCTGGAATTATATTGACATGATGGTAGTGGTATTGCTTTATTTCCTATTTTTCCTGTCACCTTCTTCCTAGTTTATTTAAAAAAACATCGTTCTTTCCCCTTTCCATTACTTTCTGTTTCACTTTTCTTTACATTCCTTCATGCTTTTTGTTTTTAATTCCTTTATGTTATGGACTCTAACAAAAGAAGATGCATTTACTAGTGTCTTGAGGGTTCCTAACATCTAATCCATATGTTTTAAAGATTCCAGATTGGTGGTGTTTCTTGTGTAATGGTTGGTATTTTGGTGGTTCATCTCTACACCCAGGACCAGAATTTTTATACCTAGGTGTCAAAGGTTGGCCTCATCATTCCATATTTTGGCACCTAAATGTCAGTGGCTTGATTTTCAGAGGTGCTGACTATCCCCAGCTACCACTGAAGTCAACAGAAACAGCAGATGCTTATCATCTCTGAAAAATCAAGCTAAATATGGGCTTGGGAGCCACTAGGTGCCCAGGTTTGAAAATTCTGGCCTAGATATTTATGGTCTAAAAGTGTGCAATAGTTTAATGTTTCCAGAATTCTCTTGTAAACTGTCAGTTTATGGGAGTGTCCTGAGGGACATGTGCTAGCTTTGTGGCTATACATTTCTTTTTTCATTGTTTGGATTTGATTTGAAAGAGATTATTATTATTGTGGACTGGGATTTTCAGAGGAGACCAAAAGAGAAAGGCAGTCAACTTTCATCAAAAATCAAAGGAATTCGGATGCTGAAAACTCTTAAGGTCCTTTGAAAATCCCAGTCAATAATCATCATCACCACCGTCTTTGTCTGTCGTGTGTTTTCTTTTTGTGACATATAAATACACACAATCAACAAGCAGAGAGAGAGATTAATTTTTATTTTACTTTCTTGGGACCCTCCAAGGATCTAGGTTCTAATCTCTACACTGATATTGCTGTAAGAAGTGATATAACAATTGTCAAAGGTCAATTGGTCTAGAAAAAAGGTCTCTGAGCCTCCCATCTGGATGTTATCTCCATAGTAAAATGGAAAGCAATTTGATAAGTCTACTTTTGTGATCATAATCATTTATACACAGACTCTTTGGTCTGCTTCTTGCAGGAAAACTCCCTGCTGAGTATCAGTGAAAAGCATATGTTCAATAAAAGATGTTGTTACAGTAAATCTGTATTTATTGTTCCTTAGAAATTTTTCCTAGGAGGGAAAATATCTTCCTATTTTCACTGAAAGATGCCTTTTAAGGTACTTCATGAATGTATATAAACATAAGGTGCTGTTTTTAGGACAGTCTGCAATGTTAAGTATGTTTATCATATATATGTATACACACACACACACAGACACACACACACACACTCACAAACTGTTTGAAAGTTTGTTAGATCATTTATTGTTACCTATTCCATAGTTTACTATCTTTTCTCTGATTAAGTGGGCTAGATGTGGACTTGAACTGTGCACCCACACAGGGGCATAAGGGGAAGTAAGAGCCTCTCCTTCCCCCTTATACCTTTGTGCAGGCTATACTGGACCCTGGGCTTGGGTATACATAAGTGGGCAGGGAGCTGGTGGATTAAGATGGTTAGCGAAAGGTGGAATTGGGACTCCACCCCCCCTCCCAAAATCCTAGCCAGTTCAATTATGCCAATGTAGAGGGTGTCATAATCTGCTGTAGGTATAGGCCAATGGCAAATTACTATCTCCTCTCTCCCCCCCACACACAGACAGACACAAAGGAGGAATCAGATAGGAAACTGAATTTCAGAGGAGTGACTCTGCCCTGGCCTACACTAGGAGTTGAGGTCAAATTTAGCAGCGTTAAATCGATTTAACCCTGCACCCGTCCACACGACGAAGCCCTTTTTTTCGACTTAAAGGGCTCTTAAAATCGATTTCCTTACTCCACCCCCAACAAGGGGATTAGCACTGAAATCGGCCTTACCAGGTCAAATTTGGGGTACTGTGGACACAATTAGACGGTTTTGGCCTCCGGGAGCTATCCAGAGTGTTCCATTGTGACCGCTCTGGACAGCACTATCAACTCAGATGCACTGGCCAGGTAGACAGGAAAAAGCCCATGAACTTTTGAATTTCAGTTTCCTGTTTGGCCAGCGTGGCAAGCTGCAGGCGAGTGCAGAGCTCATCAGCAGAGGTGACCATGATGGAGTCCCAGAATCGCAAAAGAGCTCCAGCATGGACCTAACAGGAGGTACGGGATCTGATCGCTGTATGGGGAGAGGAATCCATGCTATCAGAACTCTGTTCCAGTTTTCAAAATGCCAAAACATTTGTCAAAATCTTCCAGGGCATGAAGAACAGAGGCCATAACAGGGACCCGAAGCAGTGCCACGTGAAACTTAAGGACCTGAGGCAAGCCTACCAGAAAACCAGAGAGGCAAATGGCCGCTCTGAGTCAGAGCCCCAAACGTGCCGCTTCTATTACGAGCTGCATGCCATTTTAGGGGTTTCAGCCACCACTACCCCAGCCGTGTTGTTTGATTCCTTCAATGGAGATGGAGATGACATGGAATCAGGTTTTGGGGATGAGGAAGTTGTAGATAGCTCACAGCAAGCAAGTGGAGAAACCGGTTTTCCCAACAGCCAGGAACTGTTTCTCACCCGGACCTGGAGCCAGTAACCCCCGAACCCACCCAAGGCGGGTCCTGGACCCGCCAGGTTGAGAAGGGACCTCTGATGAGTGTACCTTTTTAAAATACTATACGTGGTTTAAAAGCAAGCATGTCTAATGATTAATTTTCCCTGGCATTTGCGGCTCTCCTGGATGTACTCCCAAAGCCTTTGCAAAAGGTTTCTGGGGAGGGAAGCCTTATTCCGTCCACCATGGTAGGACACTTACCACACCAGGCCAGTAGCACGTACTCGGGAATCATTGTAGAACAAATCATTGCAGTGTATGTTTGCCGGCATTCAAACAACATCCATTCTTTATCTCTCTGTATTATCCTCAGGAGAGTGATATCATTCATGGTCACCTGGTTGAAATATGGTGCTTTTCTTAAAGGGACATTCAGAGGTGCCCGTTCCTGCTGGGCTGTTTGCCTGTGGCTGAACAGAAATGTTCCCTGCTGTTAGCCACGGGGAGGGGGGAGGGAGGAGGGGCTAGCCTCATCGTGTGGGGAGGCAAAATGCGACCTTGGAATGAAAGCACATGTGCTATGTATGTAATGTTAACAGCAAGGTTTATCGTGAAAGAGTGTACCCATTGTTCTACAAAATGTGTCTTTTTAAATACCACTGTCCCTTTTTTTTCCTCCACCAGCTGCATGCGTTTCAAGGATCACAGGATCTTCTCTTTCCCAGAGGCTAGTGAAGATTAGAAAGTGAAAAAAAAATGCACTTGTAATGAAATGTTCTCTGAGCTCATGCTGTCCTCCCACACTGACAGAGCACAGACGAATACGTGGAGGCAGACAATGTCAGAGTGCAGGAAAGCACAAAATGACTGGGAGGAGAGGTGGCGGGCTGAAGAGAGTAAGTGGCAGGCTGAAGAGAGGGCTGAAGCTGAAAGGCGGCGGCAGCATGATGAGAGGAGGCAGGATTCAATGCTGAGGCTGCTGGAGGATCAAACTAATATGCTCCAACGTATGGTTGAGCTGCAGGAAAGGCAGCTGGAGCACAGACCGCTGCTACAGCCCCTGTGTTACCAACCACTCTCCTCCCCAAGTTCCATAGCCTCTTCACCCAGACGCCCAAGAACGCAGTGGGGGGCCTTCGGCCACCCAGCCACTCCACCCCAGAGGATTGCCCAAGCAACAGAAGGCTGGCATTCAATAAGTTTTAAAGTTTTAAACTTTTAAAGTGCTGTGTGGCCTTGTTCTTCCCTCCTCCACCACCCTTCCGGGTGCTTCTCTCCTCCACCACCCCTCGCAGGCTACCTTGGCAGTTATCCCCCTATTTGTGTGATGAATTAATAAAGAATGCATGAATGTGAAGCAACAAAGACTTTATTGCCTCTGCAAGTGGTGATCGAAGGGAGGAGGGGAGGGTGGTTAGCTTACAGGGAAGTAGAGTGAACCAAGGGGCGGAGAGGTTCATCAAGGAGACAAACAGAACTTTCACACCGTAGCCTGGCCAGTCCTGAAACTGGTTTTCAAAGCTTCTCTGATGCACACCGCACCTTTCTGTGCTCTTCCAACCACCCTGGTGTCTGGCTGCGCATAACTAGTGGCCAGGCGATTTGCCTCAACCTCCCACCCCGCCATAAACATCTCCCCTTACTCTCACAGATATTGTGGAGCACACAGCAAGCAGTAATAACAATGGGAATATTGGTTTTGCTGAGGTTTAACCAAGTCAGTAAACTGCACCAGCATGCCTTTAAACGTCCAAATGCACATTCTACCACCATTCTGCACTTGTTTAGCCTGTAGTTGAACAGCTCCTGACTACTCTCCAGGCTGCCTGTGTACAGCTTCATGAGCCATGGCATTAAGGGGTAGGCTGGGTCCCCAAGGATAACTACAGGCATTTCAACATCCCCAATGGTTATCTTCTGGTCTGGGAATAAAGTCCCTTCCTGCAGCTTTTGAAACAGACCAGAGTTCCTGAAGATGTGAGCGTCATGTATCTTTCCCGGCCATCCCATGTTGATGTTGGTGAAATGTTCCTTGTGATCCACCAGTGCTTGCAGCACTATTGAAAAGTACCCCTTGCGGTTTATGTACTCGCCGGCTTGGTGCTCTGGTGCCAAGATAGGGATATGGGTTCCGTCTATGGCCCCATCACAGTTAGGGAATCCCATTGCAGCAAAGCCATTCACTATGACCTGCACCTTCCCAGGGTCACTACCCTTGATATCAGCAGATCTTTGATTGCATTGGCTACTTGCATCACAGCAGCCCCCACAGTAGATTTGCCCACTCCAAATTGATTCCCAACTGATCGGTAGCTGTCTGGTGTTGCAAGCTTCCACAGGGCTATTGCCACTCGCTTCTCAACTGTGAGGCGTGCTCTCATCTTGGTATTCATGTGCTTCAGGGCAGGGGAAAGCAAGTCACAAAGTTCCATGAAAGTGCCCTTACACATGTGAAAGTTTTGCAGTCACTGGGAATTGTCCCAGACCTGCAACACTATGCAGTCCCACCAGTGTGTGCTTGTTTCCTGGGCCCAGAATCAGTGTTCCACAGCATGAACCTGCCCCATTAGCACCATGATGCCTGCATTGCTAGGGCCCGTGCTTTGAGAGAAGTCTGTGTCCATGTCCTCATCACTCTTGTCACCGTGCTGATGTCACCTACTCACCCGGTTTCGCTTTGCCAGGTTCTGGTGCTGCATATACTGCTGGATAATGTGCATGGTGTTTAATTGCTCTTAATTGCCAAAGTGATCTGAGCGGGCTCCATGCTTGCCGTGGTATGGTGTCTGCCCAGAAAAAAGGCACAGAACAATTGTCTGCCGTTGCTCTGATGGAGGGAGGGGCGACTGACGACATGGCTTACAGGGTTGGCTTATAGGAAATTAAAATTAACAAAGGGAGTGGCTTTACATCAAGGAGAAACAAAACCAATTGTCACACATAATGGCCCCCTCAAGGATTGAACTCAAAACCCTGGGTTTAGCAGGCCAATGCTCAACCCACTAATCTATCCCTCCCTCTGGTATTTCAGGACTTCACAGAGGGAGGCGGGAGACAGCAAATGAATACAAAACAAATCTGGTCTATTTCTTGTTTTGATCCACTCTATCTATCTTTTACATCTTTGGCTGGCAGCAGACGGTGCAGAAGGACTCAGAGTAGCAGCCGTGTTAGTCTGTATTCGCAAAAAGAAAAGGAGTACTTGTGGCACCTTAGAGACTAACAAATTTATTAGAGCATAAGCTTTCGTGAGCTACAGCTCATTTCATCGGATGCATTTGGTGGAAAAAACAGAGGAGAGATTTATATACACACACACAGAGAACATGAAACAATGGGTTTATCATACACACTGTAAGGAGAGTGATCACTTAAGATAAGCCATCACCAACAGCGGGGGGGGGGGAAGGAGGAAAACCTTCCATGGTGACAAGCAGGTAGGCTAATTCCAGCAGTTAACAAGAATATCAGAGGAACAGTGGGGGGTGGGGTGGGGTGGGGGGGAGAAATACCATGGGGAAATAGTTTTACTTTGTGTAATGACTCATCCATTCCCAGTCTCTATTCAAGCCTAAGTTAATTGTATCCAGTTTGCAAATTAATTCCAATTCAGCAGTCTCTCGTTGGAGTCTGTTTTTGAAGCTTTTTTGTTGAAGTATAGACACTCTTAGGTCTGTGATCGAGTGACCAGAGAGATTGAAGTGTTCTCCAACTGGTTTTTAAATGTTATAATTCTTGACATCTGATTTGTGTCCATTCATTCTTTTACATAGAGACTGTCCAGTTTGGCCAAGGACTGCAAGCCATCCACATCTCCTGGCTGCTCGGCAGAAGATGATGCAATAGGACTTCTAGCCATCCACATCTCCTGCCTGCTCACCATAAGATGGTACAATAGGACTGCCTGCAGGACTAAAGAGAATGACTTGGTTGAGTCACTCCTAATTTAGTCCCTGCACCCATATCTGCCCAGGAGCTCCTGACCGACCTTACCGAGGTGGCCAGGAGTACCTCAGACATGATGATGATGGTTTTCAGGTCTATTGCACCGTCTGCTACCACAAGGCAATGGGTTGCTGCTGCTGTGTAGGTATACAGTACCGCATCGCCAGCATCCAGGAGACACATGGTGACAGTGAGCTGAGCGGGCTCCATGCTTGCCGTGGTATGGCGCCTGCACAGGTAACTCAGGAAAAAAGGCACAAAATGATTGTCTGCCATTGCTTTCACAGATGGAGGGAGGGAGGGTCTGATGACATGTACCCAGAACCACCCGCGACAAAGTTTTTTGCCCCATCAGGCATTGGGATCTCAACCCAGAATTCCAATGGGCAGCGGAGACTGCGGGAACTGTGGGATAGCTATCCACAGTGCAACACTCCGGAAGTCGACGCTAGCCTCGGTACTGTGGAAGCACTCCGCCGAGTTAATGCACTTAGAGCATTTTGTGTGGCAACACACACAATCGACTATATAACACCGACTTCTGTAAATTCGACCTAATTTCGTAGTGTAGACATACCCTCTGAGGCACAGTTCCTACAGGAGCTACTTCTGGGGTGGTGTTGCCACCCATTGCTCAGGGCTTTCATAAAGACAGTCTAGCTTGATGAATGTAAAGTGATGTAATATAATATTACCCTTTTTTATTTGTAGCTGAATAGTTATAGGAACTTCAAGTAAACAGCTCTAGATAACATGTTGAAGGATGATTCTATCCCAAAGCATTCAATTTTCTTCTCATTTCAACCTGCATAAACTAGGAGTAGGCCTCCTGAAGTAACACTTTTACATTGGTATAAAACCTGCATGAGAATAGAATCAAGACCTATGGGCAGTGCAGAATATATTAGACATGAAAAACATCTTTCTCTTACCAACCAGTCTATTGTTCTCCTTCCAGTAGGAGCTTAGCCTAAACCTAATCCCATTTGTATTCGATGTAATTTATTTTTGAATACCTCAAATGAGATCTTTAAAGGAGAAACCACTAAGTAGTTTATTCCCATAGGTCACTGCCAGTATATTTAACTTCTTTATCTATTATTTCATATATTATTTTTTCCATTTTAAGAATCAGACCCACTACTATTCATTTCACAGTGGCCTCTACAAATGGCTCTATTGATTTATTGAAATTTAGCACTCTGACTCTTTCTTGAGATATATATCACCTGCTTCTTTAAAATAAATATTTCCCCATGTCAAGGATAGTACAAGGATTATTATATGATGAATAACAGGTAATACAGGACATAAATCAAATGGACTAAAATAATTAAACACAAGGATCTATGAAGGAAAACTGTTCTACTTTTCAGGCACAAAGTCCTTTTATTTTATCCCCTTCTTACCTCCCCATCCTTGAAGGAGATGTCAACACTGAGCAGGATAAGAAAAATATATTCTGGCTCCTGATAATCCCATCTGAACAGTTGTGGCTCTGTTAGTTTGTCTAGTTTCTTTGGGTGGTCTGTCTGTCTTAGGTCTGGTTAGGCTTAGAGTTTGAAGATAAACACCTGTAGGGCTTACATTTTCAGAACTCTTCTGTTGTTCTATTAAGAGTGTGCCTCTTTTAGTAAAGCCAAGCATATCCTTTACCCTTTTAGAGGGTAGGCAAGAGATGGATTGAAGTTTCAGATCCACAAATTCAGGAACGAGTTCTTTTTTTCTCCCCAACAGAGTTAGTATGTTACATATTTTCACTAATGAGATGGCTAATATACTGCTTATATCTATCCTCTGCCTGAAAGTATTGAGTTAAGATTAGTCTTGTGGTCCATTTTCTTATTCATAATTTTTTTTAAATTGAGGTGCAAAAGATTTTGCAGCTGGTGCATTTTCAAAGGCGGTGAGCAGGACATGCTCTGTTGGCCACACATTTAATATCATTACATACACTTAGATGCCTGACTGAACATTCATAAACTTTGGCTATGTTTTTGGTTTTTAAATTTATATCAGGCAGTATGACATACAGTCCTGTGGAAGTTTTTCTTTTCTTTTCTTTTCTTTTCTTTTTAGGAGCATGCTGACTGTCCCATCCCTGGTTGGCTCAGGAGGGATCTCCAAGTTAAAAGAATGTTTGAATATTATAAGCAGCATAGTGAGTGCTAATGTTTTAAACGCTTATATAAATTTATTCCTGATCCAAATCACCTTAGATCCTGGCCATTGTAGAGGGTATCAGTCACCTATGAGACCTCTTTATCTGTGACCTGTTGACTTTTCAGCCTCCCCTGCTCCCAATACACATTTGTTCATTAACTAAATCACAAGCAATCTAAAATAAATCAGCAACTCTTCATGAATAATTCTATTCCCAGTGAGAGGTTAGAAGTTGTCTGCTGTCTCTGCAAGTTATGGAAGAAGGAAAGCTTTTC
The DNA here is from genome assembly GCF_009764565.3 of Dermochelys coriacea. Lineage (NCBI taxonomy): Eukaryota > Metazoa > Chordata > Testudines > Dermochelyidae > Dermochelys > Dermochelys coriacea. Next base: position 95,227,981 of record NC_050069.1, read on the forward strand.
ACCTTTAAAGCAGATGGTTTGGGTTTCCATTACTGCTTTGAAAACAGATTTGCAGTCCTTGAAGTTTTACAGTTCAACTGGCTTTAGACTTTTTGAGAATGGCTATGAAACTGTTTTTCATCCCCCTCACCAAGCATGGCCATCTTCTTATAGAGGTTATATTGAGGATCCTAAGAGCTTTGGGAAAAACGAGTATCAGACTTTCAACCCTAGTAATCAGTTTTACATTCATTTGCATTTTCAAGGCTATCTTCTCAAGGAAAAAAAGCTAGAAATGTACTTAGAAGCAGAATTTTTACTACATATTAACTCAAAAATCTGTAGGCCCCCTAAATCAGAGATGGATTGACTGGGATATCTCTTCTTGATTGCAAGTCACAGGTTTTTTTAACTGTTTTTTTAAGTTGATTTTTAGCTAGATGATAGTAGGATTCTATTAGGAGCTGAGCAAATTAAGCCTTTGGCTAGAGCCTAGTGTCCACCAGTCCCATGTGCATCAGAAATCACAAGCCATTTATGTCTTATGGGTTGCTGGAAATGTTCCACTGGGTACATGTGATGAAGAGACCCCAGAGTACCTGTACATTTCAACAGAGCTGCCGTGATGGGCCTAGCTTGAAGGCTTTTGGATCCTGACATTGTAACCAGTTCATGTTCATATAATTTTCACATTGACAGGATTTGTTACAGTACCCCTGCTTTTTCTCCTCTGGCCCCTAAGGAGGATTATTTGTTTTTCCTTCCCTTTTAAAATATGACCAATAAAATGGAGGATGGAGGAGAAATTAAACTTCCGCAACGTGATATTAAAATAATGTTGTGTGCCTGATTTAAGTTTACAAAGGCAACCCAACTCAAAGTGAAGACTGAACTTACTGAACTGTCTCAAAGTACTGCAACTCTTAAGGTACGCTTGCAACATCACAGATAATTCTGATGTTCCTTTCAGTGTAGATCATAGAAACATGGTAGTTAGAATAGCTAGTAACATGAGAGTTAGTTAATTATAACATTCCAACCATAAATCGCAGTTTCCTTTCTTTGAGCAGTGTGTGTGTCTGTGTATGGTTTTGGACTGTGTTTGTGTTGTTTCTATGTGTCTGAGTGACAGATTAGTTAGTGAGTCGTTTCTGAAACCGAACAAGCTAATACTTCTTTATTCACTACATGAGTCCAGTAAATACATTCTTCTTCTCTTTGTTGTATTGATTTCTTCTAAAGGTGCTGACAAGGGCACCATTTTCCTGAGGACAAGCATCACAAAGAAGGCAAGCTAATCAAAATCACAAAAAGTTCAAAGAATAGCTGAGCAGAACAGCAGCTATAACCAAAGTACCATAAAAAGCCCTTAGTGAAAAACATTTTGGAGGTTTGAGATAAAAATCCATGAATAAATATGCCTCTTAGACTTCTGCAGCTAATCATTCATGTTTTCCTGTAATATAGTCAAAAAGTTCCACCTACTAAGACCTCCTCACATTGTTCTTGCAAGTGGCCTTCAAGTGAGTTTAAATTACACTGAGTTTTCCAGCAGTTTCTGGAGAAGATTATTGCTCTAATTCTACTTCGCTTGTATGGTATATATGTATTTACAACTGTGTAAAGTGAGAGCAAAGTGGGCTAAAATACTATCAAGTCTGAATTCTTCACTTGCATTGTTGGAAACATTGAGCAGCCAGTTGCAGGTGTAAATGACCATAATACTTGTGAGGAAAATCAGAGCCTTTGAGATGAATTTGAAGAACAACTGGGGATTTTTAGCTAAAATAGCTTTTGAAAGAGATCTCCCAAAGTAAAACAGGCATTTTTGTGCTATCTAATAGTGTATTAAAATGCAGTTAAGAAAAAAAGTATAACCTTAAAACAGAAATATGAGCATTCTTGGTTTGAGTAAAAGACTGGACTTTACAAATTGTCAATGTGCAAGATCACCTTTTACATTAATTTCAAATCAAACCAGATTAGCCTTCCTCCTGCTGATATCTTGTGTTCTGTTGTGAATCTCTCATTTGATGTTGGACTTCTGCTGTTATTTACACATAGGCAACCTGATTGGACTCAATATGGTTACATAGTGTGAGGGCAGAATTTGACCCAAAATTTCAGCTGATACTAAGCAGAACTTAAATGTCTGAGGAAAAATGTGTTTCTCCAGCAAGTTTTCAACATGTAAACGTGGGGTTATAATGGCAGTCCTGACTTAGTTTAAGTATAGCTTTCATTATCACAAGTCCATAATTAGTTCCAGTGGATCAGAATCAATGTACATAACCTGTTTTTACTTATAGGCCTAGGCAAGGCCCACTCATTCTCCTGCCAACCTTGCAGGTTTAGAGAGACAGGAAGAAAATTTAGGTGGTCTACACTACAGACTTTTGTCGGCATAGCTATGTTGGGTCAGGGAGTCCAAAAAAAAAAAAAAAAACCCAAAACCCCACACACCCTAGTCAATATATTTAAGCTGGCAAAAACCCTACAGAAGATGCAGCTATGCTGACAAAAGAGGGCTTCTGTCAGCATGGCCAATCTTCTGGTAGGTAGTTTTACTATACCAGCAGAACTCCTTATGTTGGCACACACTGTGTCAGACTATGGGGCTCTGACTGTATAGCTATAGCAGGGCAGCTGTATCTATAGAGCTTGGGTAGTGTAGACAAGATCTTACTCTGTTACTGTCATTCCCAGTTCCCATAGTTCAGAGCTGGCAAAACACTTATCTGATTTCTCAAACATGCAGATTTACTTTAATAGTTTGGGTCCAGATTCTACTATCCTTGCTCACCCTGGGAGTGGCTTACTCTATGTGTTGTAAGTAGTAATCTCAGAGTAAGATGCTACTTAGTTCAAGAAAGGATGGCAGAATCTGGCCCAATGTAAAACTGATTCTTGACTACTTTATTGCTCTGTCCTGAAACAGCACACTTGAGGGAGGTATTAGAGAGGAAATTATATGATTTAATTAAAATGGTAAGTGCCTGAGTTTGTTTATTATTGTGTTAATCTATCTGGCAAACAGTCTCCCCCAACCTCAGATTCCCAGAGTGCCTCGTAAACTAAGAAAAAGTAGTATTGAAGGAAGATACTGGGAGTATTAGTATGTTTCATTATCGTGGCTAAAGCTCTTTTGCTTATTTTTCCCAAGACACCCCTAGACCACCTTGAGCCAAGAAACAGTTCTCCAGAGCAAGGTGGGCATAAAAGTATTGTTCTGCTGTTTGTAGACTCTACACATTATTCAGTAGTAATTTCCATAATCTCTTTTTAATGTATTGAATAATAGTCAGCACTTAGCTCCCTTATTGTATATCAGTTCTTTCCCCACAGTGTTTAAATTATCTTCAAATAAGCGTCTCTCTTTGAAGTAATTTTGTTTGTAGATGTTATTCATGTTGCGGGGTAAGATAGGAGGTAGATCAGTAGTGCTCTCACATCAGTCTCTCTCTTTGTAAGAAAACCAAACTGGATTTGAGTTTGAAAACAAGAGAAGAAAGGATGTATGTGCTATTGCCTGAGTATAGTTTGGTATTCTCCCCGGTCCAACACTGAATTCGCACACAGTGCAATAGTAATTTTTCAATTTGACAAAACAAATACAAATACATCAGTGTATTTGTAAAGCCAGAAAAATACTGTCTTTCATTATTCTCACACTCACCAAAAGCATTAAGATATTGCATTATTAATAAATTAGTTTTCCTAGCAAATTCTATTCTATTCAGTAGACAGTCTTTCTAGACATAAATACTGTTTCTTCCTCTCATCCAAACAAATTATTAGTGCTAGAACATATGACATTATGATACGATATTATCATGATTTCAGTTTCACTGAAATACAGGGTTTAGGAACAAAAGTGAACCAGGGCAGAGATGAAGGAGATATGTGAATATTTTTTTAAAAGTTGTGAACTAAATTTAATTCTCATTCATTCCTGAATAAAGAGATCTAGTTGTTCTCTGAGATAGCCTCTGCTACTCGTCTTGTTGCCCATGTTGTACTATCAATATGTACAAGTTACCTACTTGAACTTATTGGTATTTTGTGCTCAGCAGTAGCTCTGCAAGCTATACAATCCCTCACTTATAGACTTCAGTTTTGACCTGGAGGAACTTGTCCAGGAATCATTTGCCTCAGTGACATCACAATCGAGGCCTAACATGTTTTACGACCATCTTCTTCTTTATGATGTGGACATCTGAACTAGCAGAAAATTCTTTTTTAAATGCCACATAGAGCAGTTCTCTTAGTGCTTAATAGGATCTGCATGTTCTATGTACTTTATGTCTATCCCAAAACAGAAGTGAGTAGTAACATGTGAAGTATGGTCTCAGGAATACTTTGCCCTCATCTGCTGTAGCTGGACATTATATCAGAGTATGAGGTAAACAGTGCCTGTGATGGGGTGTACCAACCTTGCACTGGACCACTGGGGTCGGACCAATCATTGTGGGCCCAGGCAGCCCCTTGCCCCTGCTGTGCATGGTCCAGGTGGAGAAGCCAGATAAAAGGAGGCAGTTCAGCTCAGTCAGGGCGGATGACAGAGGAGGAAGGATGTACATGGCTGGTTCCTGCAGAAGTGCCTGCAATGCTCCTGGCAGTAGAGCTCAAAGACCTGGACTACTCTCTAGGTGACTTGCTGACTGCGGAAACTGCTGGGGAAGCCAACCTGCCACCCACTGAGGAGACTGCTGCCTATAGCCAATTTGCTTGCTTTGCCCCTTCCATGGGGTTGCAGCCTGCTTACCCTGCCCGGGGGACTAATTCTCCAAGTGCCACTGCCACCCCAGCCAGGAGGCTGCAGGGCTCAAGACTGGCTGTTTGTTTTACCCACCCAAAGACCACAAACTATTTGTTTAAGTGATCCCGTCAGGGGGCCAGGACCCACTTGGCTGAAATCACCCACTTAACAGGAAATTCCAATTACTGGGTGACAGGGTATACCAACCCTGCACTAGGCTGCTAGGGGTGCCCCAGCTCAACACACAGGGGCCCCGTCACACTGCCCTTGAAGCACATTGCATTTATACTGTACATGAAACTTCCATCAGTTAGCAAATGATAAAGATTTTGTGAAACATTTGGTAATGTTTCAAAATGTATAAATATATTTTAAATGCTCAGATTATTAATTCCTGATTATACATTATAGTCTGAGGAAGTGTAAGGGCCAATTTCTGCTCTTCAACACATGCAAGGAATTTGCCACAAAGTATTCAGTAAAAGAGTTGAGATTTTTGGCATTCAAATAAAATTGTATATCATATTGTCTATATGTGTACAAAGGAAACCCGAAATTAAAGCAAGACCTTGGATTATTATGAATATGCTTAAGAATGGCCTATGTTTATAAAATAAGTAAAAAGGTCAAAAGGATTGTTCTTCATTAAGGTTAGCAAAGAGTTCTAAAATAGCATTTTTATTGTGTTACTTTTTATACTGTAGTTCCTCTTCCCATTTCTAGAAATATCAACATTTAGGATCTGATCCTACTCTCTCAGCTGGGGCACTGCACCTGTGCAAAGCATTTCATGTAAAGAGCTCAGCATCCACAAATATTAAATAGTTAAGCCTTGTAAAACCCTGACAAGTAGGTAAATCAGACACATTTGACCATTGAGTAAATTGAGACCTTAATTGGTTAAATTCTTTGTCTAAGAAAGAAGATATTGTAATATAAGAAAGACATGGAAGTCTGATTGCATTCTGTGTCCACATACTGAGAATAGTAGTAGAGCATAATGTGTTTAGATAACTGAAAACGTTAAAGAGAGAAAGTTACCAGAAGTCAGTGGAAGTAGAGAGAATGACAGTAAGTACATTTTAGAAGATGCTCAGCAGCATACATGATTAGATACATGATTAGTCCTATGTGGTTTATTTACAAGTTAATAGATACATTTCTCTTTCTGGTCTTTCACCATTTCTGGTTTGTTTTTTCCTCTCCTTTTAGCTGGCTGGAGACAGAAGTGAAAATGCCCAAACATTTGAAGACAAAGGTGTTTTTACAGAATTTTTTATCCAATCAAGTAAGAACTGTTAGAAATATCATGACAGAGCACGTCCTTGAGAGATTTCTTGACCAGTTATGCAGACACTGAGACAGAGACTGTATGGATGAAATCTGAATATGTATTCAAATTACTGGGTGATTATCGAAACCAAAGTGAAATTTTCATAACATCACGGTTAGCTTATCATAATTTTAAACAGAGCATAAATAATCATAAAGTAAAATCTAGGTCTCCATGTAAGTATTTTGTACCTTCCATTGCTACAAGTAACCCCTAAAATGACTAGAACAGCAAGAGATTAGAGATTTTTTTCTATTTTCTCAGTTCATGTATGCATTAGATAGTAATTAGTACTTTGTGTATAATTGTTTTCACCATTTTGTTGCATTATTCTCAAACCTTTCTGGGGACTCTGCAAAAAGTTATTATTTTGTGTGTGATTTGTCAGGGTGGGTTTTTTTAGAAGTCAGTGCTGTTTTTTTAAACAGGCTGCAGCTCAGACTAAAAATGAATGGTGCATGAATCTCTAATGGTTGTTTTGAGATGGGAAAGCACTATATGAAGTTATTTTGACCCACCGAATATTCTCTTGAATTCCTTTAGGAAGAGACTGAGGAGTTTGAAAACATTGACAAAGAAGTGGGAGCTTGCAACATCACACCCTATGCCGGACACTACTATAGGGGTAGTAAACTGTTATTTTAAGTAACTTAATTATAGGATGGGATCAGGAATAGTTACATGATTTAACTTTTCCCCCTACATAGGTTAATTTGGGGGTTGAAATTTTGAGAAATAAACCAGTTCAGTGCATCGTCATAAATTTATTAGAAGATTAAGCAAGCAGTTATAAGACAAATACAAGTTTAAGCAAATATGTTACTACCTAAGATAATGTATTGGTTTCCAAACCTAATTTACAATGGTCATATGCAATACAATGAAATGGTCAAATTCAGAGTATAGTTGAAATATAATCAGTAAATCAAAGGTTTGATTAATCTAGCTCATCCATTACTACAATTAGTAATTAAATCAAATGATAATGAGCAAGTTACAGAAAAACACATTTTAAGGTTATATGGGAAGGCTAAGGAGAGAATATGTTCCCTTTAATTTGATCTATTTAGCTAAGAGCTTGCTGAAGGTAGAAGCTATGACTTCCCTGGGTTTTAAGGAAACACGGCTCTTAAAATAATTTCCTTAAAACTTCCTTTTCGACTGCTTTTTCTCAATTAACTTTTGTTCAATCAAACTGTTATTTACCTGATATTTATTTTCCCTCCCTGCTTAACACAATGCCTGCATCTTTCTGGGAATCTGGCACAAACACAATAATTTCCAGAATCTCACACTTATACGCAGATTTAGAATGATGTTGGTTTAACCCAGAGAGCTCTTGTCATTTAAATCATAGATTTAGGGCTTATCTATGTGACCCTTTCTTTTGCAGCAAGCTGGGGTGTGAATCTACCTCCACGCTAGCAATCTACCCTGTTTCAAAGCAGGGTAAATCAAAGTACACTAATGAACAGTTAGTTTATTCAAGCAAGGTCCATATGTTAGCTCACGGCAGGCTAGTGTGGGGTAGAGTCACACCTCTTGCTTGCTGTGAACTAAAAGGTCATGTAGACAAGCCTTTAAAGGTTTAGTGTCTCCTTTTGGGGAAAAATTATTAACACACTCACCCAGGCAATGGAGTGAGTCAAGTGTCCTTAAATTGCTCTACAGAAGAATTTGTACACCTTTTTTTCCAAAGTCCTTAGCTCATATGACTGGTCTGAGCTTGGAACTAAGTTGATATTTACTGGTATCTTGAGAATGTGTAATTTGAGCTCTTTTGTAAGCAGGAGGTAGTCACTCTTTCTTGCTCTCTAGTTGCAGCTTAGCTACTGGTCAAAAGGTTTGGGATTTTGTTTTTGTTTTCCCTGTTTCTCCTTTTCTGAATGGCCTGTCCAGGGAAGAGAGCAGACACTCTTCAGGTGTCATTGTTGGGCTGAGTCTCCCCTCTCTCTCTTCATGGCTGGCTTCTGTAGGAATCAGTGACTCCTCTGCTCCACCTCAGGGGACAACTCTTTTTCAGTTAGGGATTTCAGCTTGTTGGCTATAACTCAGTGGCCAGTGACCTTGATCTTGGAGTCCCATCAAAGACTTCAGTCTAGTGTGTCCATGTTATAAACCAGTTCATTGCTATCTGTAAACAGGAAGTGCCATGTGATAAGGAACTTGTAGGCCAACTTCTGCTGAGGTCCCAGACATAAGTGTCTTAATTGTTTAAATATAATTAATGGATAGTCACCATTACACATGAGCTCATTTCCACATATTCTCAAGATAGTGAGTTAATTATGACACTGGGAAAGTACTCCCAGGCTACATCTCCAGTAGCACACCTACTTGAGTACTGGGCCATTTATATGCTCACACGTACCGCATACTTCATTGAATGTTCACATGTTGTTCTGGACATAGGTATATGCTCTGTATCTGGGTATACATGCATTCAGGCTGCCTTTTGGGGGGTATGTGTAGTTAGCACTAGCATTTCATGGGCAGTATCCCAGGGTTCTGTGCATCACAGGAGACATTCTAGGATCTTGAAAGGAGGAGAAAACAGCTGAACATTGGAAAACGATTAGTCTTGTACAAATGACCTGTCCCCAAATTGCACCTTTCCAAGCCTTTTCTCACTGTCATCCTGTTGGCCAACAAGCACACAGACTCAGGGGCTACTGATAGTGTACTGATCATTTGTACTATAGCTTCTATCAAAAGCTTTATAGTGGTTCATGGTAATTCAATGCAATGTTGTATTTATAGCTTTGTCTTGGTTGGGGACCACTGGGGAGAAGGGAAGAGGGTGGCTTTCCAGTCCTGCAAGCAGCCCTGGAGAGAAAGGGAGGGGATACTGGCAGGGAAGGTGGGGATTTACCTTAGCAGCTGCAGGTTCTGGTTCCTGCTGTGGCTTATCAGGAGGCGCTTGCAGAGCCAGTTTCTCTGGGTAGAGCTGTAGGATAAAATGCTCCTCTTCCTCTGGGTCTTCTGTGCTTCATCCTTCTCTGCAGTCCCCCCTGCCTCTCTGCCCCAGCCTTCATCTGCATCCCATTAGACAATGAGGCCACTGGGGTTGAGGTGATGGTCATGAGTCACATCAGGCTCTGTACTGGGAACCCTGGAAAGTACCCAGCTGATTTCCTTGAAGAATGGGAATGTTGGAGGACCCCCTCCTGGATTGACTGCAGGAGTCTTTTGCCCACTGGTACCAGATCTTCAGGTGCTTTATGTATTCTCACATTGGGTTGGAGGCCGATGAATGCCTCCCTGCTCCAGCCTGGCTGATACTTCCTGGTACAGGTGTAAGTTTCTGGTGCTCCAGGAGCAGTTGTGAAGGATGGTAAACTCTCACCACACATTTATGAGGATCTGGGTGTGCTCAGCTGCTCTCAGAGGATATTCTATGTTCATCTGTGCTGGTCAAGAAAGCACAGGGGAAAGCTGTTCTGAATTGGTCAGTCCAGCTCACTAAACCTGGTGACAACAGGTGGACAGGACCTTTACAGATTTTATTAAATATTTAGCTAACTAAAGTCACTCTGGACTAAATCCTAAGCTTTTGGCCTGTGTTTCATATAATAGTGTTTTGAAAATAAACAAAGGACTTCAAGTCCTAGGACTTTTAATCAGCACATTTAACAAAGAACTAAATTTGCTTTAAAGATAAGTTTCTGACAGGCGTGTGGGGGGGGGAGAGGGTGTGTGTGTGTATATATATAAAATCATCACTGGTAGAATTTTTCTAAGCTTGACTGATGCTAGTTTTGTATAATATTTTGATGTAAGGCTCCTAGGGTATAATTTAAATTAGAATTTGGATTTGGGTGGGTGTTTCTGACTTCAGTGGTTTATGAGATGTTGGCAAGTGGGGCAGGAGTACTGTCCATAAAATCAACTGCCAACTGTTGGGTGTCACCTTGGATGTCATCCCAAAGTGTCTACTTTTAGTAGACAGCATTACAGCACTACAAAGTGCAAATAACCACATACTGTGACATCATTACAGCAAGTACCAAGGTGGTAATTTTGGGAAGTATAAAAAATAAACATGGTTGCTTTGTGTATCCAAATGCCTGCTGATAGGTGGCATGCCTCCTGATACTTTTCTTTTAACATCATTTTATTGTGTTCTCTCTCTCTTTACAAAAAGTATGCACACATTATTGTCTGCTTCATTCAAGGGGAAAAAAAGGGACTTTAACAATTAAAGTGTTAGTTGCCAATGCCATAAAAGTGCTGAGATAGAATTTTGTAGTGCAGATGACACATTCATTCATACAGTAAGCTGCATACCCTGAGACTATAACAGGGATGAATTTGGCAGAAGCTGGGCACCCTTATTACATAAAAAGGCTCAAGTCCTGCAATTAACACAACGCAGATCAACTGCTGCACTTGTACAAAGCCCCTTGACTTCATTGTGTCCAGGCATTATCAATGGTCAGATCAGTCTTGGAGATTGTTGTGTTAGTTTCCCTTTTGCAACAGATCTTTAAGATGGAAGAAATTAAATCAGAATCAGACTAAAACCAAGCTCAATGCACACTTACATTGCTAATCAAATAATAGTTACAGCTGAACAAATAGTTCATTTAATGAAGGTAATTACCTTCTCTGCTTGTGGGGTATCCAGAAGCACATATAAATTTCTCCTCAGATGTGTTCATTACTTGAATTTATTTTATGGCTGTCTTTGCAAATGCTAACTCTATGACTGACTGCAAGTACTCTGAATTTCAACTGTGCTGAAGAGTTGTGACTGATCAGAGAAGTCATATATTGGTCTTGCTTTCTGATGGGATGAGTCTACAAGCACTTGAAATCAGCTGCGGACTGGATCTCTTGCTAGTTCATGCAATGCTAACAAAAAAGGAATGCTATGAAAATGTGCTACCTTAGGAGAAGAAAAATGAAAAATAGGTAAACATAAAAGGAGTTAAAAATACATGCTAACTGGGTGAGAGAGAGTTAAAAAGTAGCAGCCATTATGAAATCACATAAGGACTGCAGTTGCCATTCCCTACCAAATGTAAAGAGCCAGTCCCCAGAAAGTTATGCTTAGAAAAGTTCTTATAAATGGTCAACATTAGAGTCAGGAAAGAGATAGAACAGTGACCAAGTAAGTTGTCTCTGTGAAAGGAAGTGATTTTGTATCTTACATTCCATCACTCTAGCACCCATGTAAACATATCTGGAGCAAATTGATTTAAAATTTGGTTCAATGTTAGCAGAAAATATTTCAGTCAGCTCTTTTAAAAATCAAGAACAAATGAGAAAGGCTGGAATCTCACCAGAAAGAAAAGAGGCAAATAGTAACAATAGGTGCAATGGTGGAACAGAGTTAGTGAACATTAAGAACTTGGAGGATCTTAACCCTCCCCTCAGATCTTGACAAATTTCCATCTTCTAGAAAGTCTGCTGCATTTAACAGCATGGTAGGTTCCTGCACTGTGGGGGAGAACTCAATGAAATCTGAAGCTGATGCACCATTCCTGCTGAGCTTTTAGATCTCCAGTAGTGAGGCAGCGGGCAGGCCCAGCAGAGTGTCTTTATATGAGTACTTGCTTCATGCCAAAATAGGGAATAAACTGTTGGAGTAGAGCAGAAATCAAGAGGAAGCTTGAGGTCTACTGAAGGAAGTTTACCAGCTGCACACATAAAAGTGTTCTGCTGGGAAAAAACAGCTAACATTCCAAGGACGTTCATGGGGAAACACTAAGTGCATTGAGCAAGGAACAGACAGCTAGTATATAATGAGCTGATACAACCAGAGCCATTATGGGAGACTCCAGACACTGGAAAAAATGGGGAGAAGATGAATAAGGGCATGTCAGTAGGGAGAAATTTGAGGCTTAATGGGCTATAAGATGTAAAGAAAGCATCTAGTTTAAAGGTGTATTGACTAATTGGAGAGAGAAGGGAAAGGAAAGTAGGAGGAAAAGGAAAAGAAGAAGGCAGCAAAAACTAGTAAGGGGTCAACCATTTGAGATAAAATTGAAATGGACTCAATCTTTCACCTAATATTTGAACAAAGACTTTTGAGTTTTGAAAATATTTGAATACATTTTCTTTTTTCTTCATTTTCATGCACTTCTGCACTTCCTTATTCCAGCTGTGACTGGAAGCAGGAAATATGTGAAATCTTACCAGCAAGCCCTACTCCTGTATTTCCAGCTCAATTACAAAAACTTAGATTGTTTAGATAGTCTCTCCCTTCAAGTCAGTTCAACTTTAAACTGCATTTTCTCATTGTGATTTATTGATTTATGGGACATGTAGATCGGAGCCTGATATACACATCCTCTCCTACGTAGTCTTCCAGGGAGCCTGGCCCACAGGAAAGAACGGAGGCCCAAACTGCAACACCCATAAGGGAAACACGGTTTAAATGTTTTGTTGAGCTAATTGAAAACAAAATATTTTTAGTCAGTTTACTGGAGTGAAATATTCCAAATAATCCAAAACTACATATTTAATTTAAATTCTTCTAATGAAAATTTTTTTTGCAAAATCAAAATTTTCCTAAAGAAAATTTAAATTTTGTAGAAACTGAATTTTCCATTGAAAAATATCTTTCCAATGGTGATTGCCCAACCAGCTCTTATATATATGTCTGTTGACTCACTTCTTATGGCCATTGTTGAAGAAATGAGTCTCAAGGAAGGATTTCTATAAGGGTAGTGGCATGGGGTCCCAGAGTAACGAGCACATGTCATACTTTTGGAGAGAGGTGGGCAAGCAGGGAATCAAGGTGGGTATCACTGGTGGAATGGGGAAGGTGAAGGTGACACAGTAAGAGATTAGAGCAGATCAGAAGTTTGAAGTAGTGAGGAAGTCTGATGTTGACCAATTAGATGAATTGTAACAATATTTTAGCTGAATTCTTCCATTTTTCATACTGCTTTTCCTAGTTTATAATGGCTTCACAAATTAAAATAAATAATTTTAGTTCATTTGAACTTCTAACACATTTCTAATTGTATGGAAAATGAAATATCTTGCTAACCTTTTAATTATTTTATTTTAATAGGCTGCAATGATAAATATTTCTTATGTAATAAATGTAAGTGTGCTAATTTGGATATACTGCACTTCATTTTTATTTTATTGTTATTAACAATAGGTTTGCTAATTCCTAATTTTCTTCTTTGTTTAGAAAGAAATTGCTTCTAACTTATCATTTGCCTTGTGAAACACCAACTATTACCATATCTTATATGTCTTGAGTTTTAGACAGTACAGTAACGAATCTATTTCAAGCTATTACTTGCTTGAGTTGTATCCCTTCTCACATCCTTGAGTTGCTTTTTAATTTTTGGATTCATATAAACAGAAACATTAATAGTGGAATACAGTTGAGATTAAAATTGTGTATGGATTCCAGAAATCAACAGTAAACTGACCCAAATTAAAACACAGTTATTTTGAATTTACACAATTTGCATACTTGGAACAAATAGTCAATGAATTTTACCAGAGTACCAAACATGAATTTGCCCTACTTGGGATTTTTGCTATGAAAGCTTTTCATAACTCCAATTACAGAGTTTTCACATTAGAAATCATACTTATATTAGAAATACTGCCCCATACAGCCTAAGTGGAACTATGCTAGTTTCACAGTTTGCCAAACTCTTATTATCTCATTACGGCCCTGATTCACAAAAGTATCCCTATTGAGGACAACACTTAAGCACATGTTTAAAGTTAAGCACATGCTTACATCAAACTGAAGTCAGTGGAGGCTTAAACTAGTACATAAGTATTTTTCTCAATTGGGGGATATATATAATATATATTAATCAGGACCCATCACCACAGTACCTGAAAGCTTCACAATCATTAATAGATTTTTACCCCTCGCCATATTCCTTTTTGATAGAGAAGTACTATACTCATTTTATAGATGGGGAACTGGGGGAAAGGACAGATTAAGTAACTTGCCCGGAATCACCCAGGAAATCTGTGGCAAACCCAGAGAGTTTAACTAAATTATTGAGTCCTAGTCCGGTACCTTATCTACTGGGCCTCGCTTTCTGCAGAAAGATATGCCAGAGCTGAACTCTGACTGCAGCAACTTTGAAGTGAGGGATTTTTTTGGTTTGTTTTCTCTAATTGCCAATTTTCCTTGTTTTGATTTATAAAACGTTTGCTTCATCATGGATAAATGTATTTCTGCTGAAAGCCAATGTTTTATGATAGATATTAAGACATCAGGAGATGATGACAGTGGCATGAACTGAAACAAAAAGGTCCATACAAAATCCTGGCAAGATGAAAGCATGGGCGTTATCCAGTGGTCTTGGACAATCTCTTTCAAGCTATCACATTACAAATTGATCAACTATGAGATTCCTCTGCAAGAGGTTCTCACAGTGAAAGCTTACTGTAGGGTGACCAGATGTAGTGGGACAGTCCAGATATTTGGGACTTTGTCTTATATAGGCGCCTATTACCCCCCAACCCCGTCCTGATTTTTCACACTTGCTGTCTGGTCACCCTAGCTTACTGTCACCAACAGATTACATTCCAAAATGCAACATTTTGTGATATCCACCTCTTTGATATAAAAGCATGGCATGTGTTTGCTTCTTAGCTGTGGCATGCCACCTAGCTTTTGACAAGCTACTGGCTGAAGCAGATGTGTGGCATAATTTTTATCTCAACTTCATGCTTGCCATAAAAATATTTCATTCCCCTCCTTCTCATTTTGGATAACAAGCTATTTTATTTTGTTATGTCACACATGTTCATAAACTATATAAAGAAACAGATGACAATTTGCTCAGCTCCAAAAACTTTAAATTCCAGTGATATGGCACATTGTGTTTATGTTGTGCAGGCATATCCTTGGTGAGTGGTGCTTCTGGTCTATGGAGATGTCAGAACTCTTGAGTCAAATTGGGTAACATTCCTTTGAAACAGCATAAAATATATGGGAGCAGGTTTATGTTTGAGAGATTTTACATTTATTTTATTTTTATGGAATCAACTCCTGACCCCCGCAAAATCCACATGAGGTTATTAGATGCAGGAGGTTGTATTGGTATATTTTCCTACTTGTGCAAACTCATATTAGCAATTAGCTCCCTTTTAGCTCCCCATGAAAAATGCGTGAACTATTCTACCTGAGGTGCACATGAAATAATGTATCTGTTAAATATGTTTTGGATGGCACAATTTGCATGAATGCTTTGTTTACTTTACAACTTCTTTCTGGCACGTGGAAGATGTAATAAAGATACATGTTGATATGAAGCATACTTTGACATGTGAAAAAATAATTAAAATGAATAAAAATTCGAGCCATTGACACTTGAATCACTTTTCAGAGATCAGCATTATAGATTGGATAGCAGAATTTCATCCTAGAATCCTTTATTGTTCTGTATTCTTCTGAGTAGGGTCTCCCCACCCTTTTTTCCCCCCTCAGTAAGCAGTCTTGTCTCAGTTATATCCAATACTGTGAATTCAGTGTTATAGTACTATATGGTGCTTCCTTTCATTTACATCTGTACAAGAATTACAACAAGAGCTGGTCCAATAAAGAAAACATATATTCTTGAATCACTATTTTAATCCCAAAATGTTAAATTCACAATAAATTCTACATGCAGTGTATTCTACTATTTCATATTGAAAGAGCATTAGCCTTATTGCCTGGGATTCTCTCTCAAAGCCATCCTGAGCTTTATCCACTGCCCACTGAAGTAAATAGGAAAACTGTCACTAACATCAGTGGAAACTGGATCAGGCCCTAGGTGAAAAAGCATTTATGTAGTACTTTATTAAGCTCTCCAACATAAGAGGTCTGTGTTGTATTGGTTAGATTAGGGATCTGGGAGTCAGAAGTCCTGGGGTTTTATTCCTAGCTGTTATTGTCTCACTGAGACACCTTGAACAAGTCAGTGAAAATTCTGATGCCTCAGTTTGCACATCCATAAATAGGGCTTAATACTTGCCTACCTCAGGGAGTTGTGAGGCTACATTAATTAATTAATGTTTGCACAATACTTTTACAATCTAGGATAAAAGGCATTGACATAAGTAAAACTATTATTGCTTTTACTATTTCTTCTCTTCATAAGGCCTGTCAGAGGAGTCTTAAGTTTCTTCTTCCTCCCTTCCCCCACCCTTCCAAGCAGTCAGTCACATGGAAGAGGATTAGCAATAAATTGGACAAGATGCATCTCCAGCAGCTTTCTGCAGAATTCTATAGCTGCTAAGACTGTTCCATCAGTGTGCCATAGGCAAACATCTGTTACTACCTGTCACCCCTCACTATCCAGCGTCTTCTGATCTTCTTCTGGCTCCTATATTCCCCAATGGTATTTTTTATTTTCTTCATGATTTAGTTTCTAATATCTTGCATGAATTTTCTTTAGTCACTTTGCTCATTTTTATTAGGTTTTTTATTTTGTTACTATCTCACTAGCCATCTGGCCTCCTAATTTTTCCTCTGGCTTTTAGTACTTTACTCATCATCATCTTGTATACATCAGAAAGAAGTGAGTATGTTTCTGCTCTCAGGCTTGGAACCCATCTTCTTCCCCATCCTCTAAGATGATATTTCTCTCTCTGATTGTGCTTTGCTTTATAAATGTGCAGTTATCAGGAAACAGACAGTTATCTTGTTATTCACTTTATATTTATAATTAACAGAGTAAATATGGGTAGTGATTAGGGCATGCCCCAGGGAACACTTGGATTCTATAAATGGCTCTAAGCACTAATTTGTTGAGTCACAGTGCTCAAGTCTCAGACTGACACCTTCAGAAATGGTCACTGTTTTGGATGGCTCAGTTTTTGGTTGCTCAGCCTGAGACACAAGGGGCCTGATTTTAAGAAGTGCTAAGTATCCACAGTTCTAAATGAAGTTAAAGGGACAAGCAGGCTCTTAACACCACTGAAATATCAAGCCAAAGTGTCTCAGTTTGGGTCTTCAAAACATTGAAGAACCCAAGGCCTTAGTTTACCCATTTTCCATAGGTATTATGGCAATTCCGTACCTCAGAGTGGTTATATAAATCTTACTAATTACTATTTTAAAGTACTATAAGATTCTGAGATTTACTATATGAGCCAGTTCATCCACCCATAATAGATTTTTTTCATTAAGGAAGCATCTTAATGAAATATGGCAGGTGACCAGCTGGGCTTAACAGTGAAATCTTTGGTGAGCTTAAACACAAAAAGGAAGCTTACAAGAAGTGGAAACTTGGACAGATGACTAGGGAGAAGTATAAAAAATATTGCTCAAGCATGCAGGGGTGTAATCAGGAAGGCCAAAACCACAACTGGAGTTGCAGCTAGCAAGGGATGTGAAGGGCAACCAGAAGGGTTTCTACAAGTATATTAGCAACAAGAAAAAGGTCAAGTGTGAGACCCTTAATGAACGGGGGAGGCAACCTAGTGACAAAGTGGAAAAAGCTGAAGTTCTCAATGATTATTTCCCCCTCAGTCTTCACAGACAAGGTCAGCTCTCATAATGCTGTCCAAGGCAATACAGTACGGGGAGGAAGTGAGCAGTCCTCAATACTGAAAGAGCAAGTTAAGGACTATTTAAAAAAAGCTGGACATGCATAAGTCCATGGGTACAGATCTAATGCATCCAAGGAATTGGCTGATGTGATTGCAGAGCCACCGGCCATTATCTTTGAAAACTCGTGGTGATCGGGGGAGGTCCCGGATGATTGGAAAAAAGGCAAATATAGTGCCCATATTTTAAAAAGGGAAGAAGGAGAACCCGGGGAACTACAAATCGGACAGCCTCACCTCAGTCCCTGGAAAAATCATGGAGCAGGTTTTCAAGGAAACAGTTTTGAAGCACTTGGAGGAGAGGAAGGTGATCAGGATGGTCAGGATGGATCAGGTCAGGTCAGTCAAGATGGATTCACCAAAAGCAAGTCATGCCTGACTAACCTGATTGCCTTCTATCATGAGATAACATCCACTGCTTTCCCCATATCCACACAGCCAGGGATAGATCTTGACTTTAGCAAAGCTTTTGATATGGTCTCCCACAGTATTCTTTCCAGCAAGTTAAAAAAGTATGGATTGGCTGAATGGACTATAAGGTGGTGTGACATGGTCAAGACTCACCATCGCTGGTGCCTCCTGCGGGTTGCTCTGGGAATTAGCTGTGTCCAGTCATGGAGCACCTTTTGCATGTGGTGTCTTGCCCTTTGTCTGCTCTGCTGCTTTGGGGACCCGTGTTGCTCCCCGCTAGGCAGCATCCTCTTCAGGACACTGCCCTCCAGCAGTGCCCACTGCTCTGGTCTCACCTCTTTCCAGGGGTTTGGTGTTATCAGCAGTCTTCAATCTACACCAGCTCTAGTAGCTGATTGCAGCCTCAAAGTCTAGCCCCTATGTCTCAGGGGCCAGCCACAGCCTGTATCAGGCCACACTCCTCCTCAGCCAGGTGTAGTACAAGAGGGAAGGGGGGGACCCAGGTATGCCCACTGCTCTGGGTCCCGACCCAGGGACCCTCTAGTGGTGGCCTCTCCGCCCTTCTTCTCTTCCCTCATCTGTCCATCCTCCCAGGGTCACTTCCCCTCTGACCCCTTGCACCCTTTAGACACTTCTGGTCAGGGCCCACAGTCTAACAGGTATCAGACTGCACTGCACTGCACTGCACTGCACTGCACTGCACTGCACTGCACTGCACTGCACTGCACTGCACTGCACAAGGTGCTTGTCTCCTTAACTCAGGAGACAGACCTTCTCCTCTGAAGGTCTGAGAGGGACTGCCTGCTTCTCTCCTGGACAGCCTTTATATAGGGCCTAGCCTGGCCTTGATTGGTTGCCTTCTGCTCAGCACTGATTGGCTCCCCCACAAGCCCTCTCTGGCTGGCTGCCATTCTGCACAGCCGCTCTGGCCTGTTGTAGCCCAATCTTGCCTGGGGGTGGGTCACTGCCCTACCACAGGTGGATAGAAAGCTGGCTAGATTGTCGGGCTCAATGGGTAGTGATCAATGGCTCAATATCTAGTTAGCAGCCGGTATTAAGCAGAGTGCCCCGGGGTTGGTCTCAGGGCCAGTTTTGTTCAACATCTTTATTAATTATCTGGATGATATGGTAAATTGCACCCTCAGCAAGTTCGCGGATGACACTAAGCTTGGGGGAGAGGTAGATACATTAGAGGGTAGGGATACGGTCCAGAGTGACCTCAACAAATTGGAGGATTGGGCCAAAATAAATCTGATGAGGTTCAACAAAGACAAGTGCAGAGTTCTGCACTTAGAACTGAAGAATCCTATGCACTGCTACAGGCTGGAGACCAACTGGCTAAGCAGCCGTTCTGCAGAAAAGAGCCTGGGGATTACAGTGGATGAGAAGCTGGATATGAGACACAGTGTGCCCTTGTTGCCAAGAAGGCTAACGGCATAGTTGGCTTCATTAGTAGGAGCATTGCCAGCGGATTGAGGGAAGTGATTATTCCCCTCTATTTGGCACTGGTGAGGCCACACCTAGAGTATTGCATCCAGTTTTGGTCCCCTCACTACAGAAGAGATGTGGACAAATTGGAGCGAGTCCAGTGGAGGGCAATGAAAATGATTAGGGAGCTGGGGCACATGATTTACATGGAGAGGCTGAGGGAACTGGGCTTATTTAATCTGCAGAAGAGAAGAGTGAGGGGGGATTTGATAGCAGCCTTCAACTACCTGAAGTGGGGTTCCAAAGAGGATGGAGCTAGACTGTTCTCAGCGGTGGCAGATGACAGAACAAGGAGCAATGATCCCAAGTTGCAGGGGGGGAGGTCTAGGTTGGATATCAGGAAACACTATTTCACTAGGAGGGTGGTGAAGTACTGGAATGGGTTACCTAGGGAGGTGGTGAAATCTACATCCTTAGAGGTTTTTAAGGCCCATCTTAACAAAGCCTTGGCTGGGATGATTTATTTGGTGTTGGTCCTGCTTTGAGCAGGGGATTGGACTAGATGACCTCCTGAGGTCTCTTCCAACCCCTAATCTTCTATGATTCTATAATTCTCTAAACGTCTATTCCTCTTTTGCAATGAATATGCTGACATGGGTCCTTGGTACAGAACACAATGCCATTCTGGCTGAACTTTAATATCATTGTCTATTTAATCAGCTGCTACCATTATAAACTTTTCTACAATTCTGTATGTGAACCTATCATATGAGCCGGAAGCCATCTGACTGCTTTCAGATTATGTGATGATTGTCATTATTTGATGGAACAGTTCTTTACTATCAAGGTCTTTGAAGGTGGAATTGTTTTCATCTTGGGAATCTCTCATGACCAACACAGCTCTTCTCTTGAGAGCAGTTTCTCCGTGGCAGTATTCCTAGCTACATACTTCTTTTACAGAAGCCAGAGTAATATTTGCTTTTGTGAAATGTCTCAATATCTGATTCAATTGTTCTGCTTAAATAACGTAGCAGAATGTAAATACATCAAATGCAAATGTAGCCCCCGGGGGTTTTTTTCTCCACTTCCCATTGTCTGAAGAAAAACAGCTTTGACACAGCAGGTACATCTTCGTAGCAGAGATTACAATATATATTTTGCAGCTACAATATATAAAATGTTTCCTCTAATTTACATAGAATCATAGAATCATAGAATCATAGAATATCAGGGTTGGAAGGGACCCCAGAAGGTCATCTAGTCCAACCCCCTGCTCAAAGCAGGACCAAGTCCCAGTTAAATCATCCCAGCTAGGGCTTTGTCAAGCCTGACCTTAAAAACCTCTAAGGAAGGAGATTCTACCACCTCCCTAGGTAACGCATTCCAGTGTTTCACCACCCTCTTAGTGAAAAAGTTTTTCCTAATATCCAATCTAAACCTCCCCCATTGCAACTTGAGACCATTACTCCTCGTTCTGTCATCTGCTACCATTGAGAACAGTCTAGAGCCATCCTCTTTGAAACCCCCTTTCAGGTAGTTGAAAGCAGCTATCAAATCCCCCCTCATTCTTCTCTTCTGCAGACTAAACAATCCCAGCTCCCTCAGCCTCTCCTCATAAGTCATGTGCTCTAGACCCCTAATCATTTTCGTTGCCCTTCGTTGTACTCTTTCCAATTTATCCACATCCTTCCTGTAGTGTGGGGCCCAAAACTGGACACAGTACTCCAGATGAGGCCTCACCAGTGTCGAATAGAGGGGAACGATCACGTCCCTCGATCTGCTCGCTATGCCCCTACTTATACAACCCAAAATGCCATTGGCCTTCTTGGCAACAAGGGCACACTGCTGACTCATATTTCATCTAGAAATATTTGTGCAAGTCTGAGGTATAAACAAAGGTCAGTAAGTAGATACTGTTGGTCCTTTATCTGTATTTGGGAATTACCTAGCATATTGTGTTTGGTTCTGAAATCCAAATAATGAAAATTATAATGTAATGCACTACTTCTTTATATGCTGTCTGTGAACTGTACAATCCTTGGGTAAATATTTTTCACTGATTTTTGCCTCAAAGGTTGGATTCAGGTCTTAAATTGTTAAATATTCTAGTTTTAGAATCAATACTTAAAAAGTGTGTATTACATGCTGCTAACTGTACCACTTTACTCAAGCAAATGTATAGTGTCATCTTAATTCACCCCATCAGCAACATTAGAGAACCTCTAAATTAGCTAGCTGCCTTTTAATTTACAGTCTTATATTATTTCAGATAATGGCCATTTCATTCCTGGTAGGGAGCTTTCCCGGGAGGGTGTGAACTCTCTCAGAGAAAGAGGAATCAACACAAACCTTCTGTGACAGGGTGCACTTGCCCCACACTAGTCAAGGAGGGATTAATCCCACAGTGTGGGCCGAGTAAGCCCTTCCCCTTTGCCCCTGCTCCAACTGGAGTACCAGTATAATAGGGAACAGACCAGCTCAATCAGGGCTGACCACTGAAGAGGGAGGATACATGCTGTAGGACACACCTGGGAGCTGCTGGAATCCGAGACCATGGAGGCCAAGCCTTCCAGGATCCAGACAGATATTTGGCTACCTGCGGACATCCAGGAGATGTTGGAAACCACTGGGAGCTTCACAGGCCAGAGACCCCAGAGACATAGGAGACCAAGAGACTGTGCCACTGGAAGACATGGTAGGAAACAGCCCAGGAGAACTAGACATTGATCCAGAAGTAGGATTGAGCACTAAGTCAGCGTGTTGCAGTTGGATCCCTCTGACCCAGTGGCAAGTACCCTCCTGCTGACCGGGCCCTGGGCTAGTACCTTGGACCACCTACCCTGCCTCCCTCTTTGGTGGTGGCATATCCTCCTCTGACCATTAGGCCCTGCAAAAGAGGGCAACCATAATGACTCTGGCCGTCAAGCCACACAGCCCTGCAAAAGAGGTCAGCCATACTGACTCTGGCCATTAGGCCGCACAACCTTGAGGCTAAGGGTGGTCAGATGGAGTTAGCCATGAGACTATGATGTCCTTCCCCATCCCTAAAGGGAGCTGGGAGCCCTTGCCCTGCAACACATTCCTGAACTTTGGATGCGGAATTTCAATAGGAGCCTTTGATAAAGACAAGGTGGTTAAAGCATGTGAATAGGATTCAGGAGATGGGGGCTCAATTCCTAGCTCTATCACAGAATTTCTGTATGATTTTGTACAAATTACTTAATCTCTCTCGGTCTGAGTATGCCATCTCTGAGATGGGGATAATACTGACTTTCTCCCAGTATTTGCCTCTTGTCTGTTTAATAGTGCTGAGTCACAATGGGATTTTGCATTCCAGACCAAAAAAAAATGAGATTTTGATATGTTTTGTTCTGTAGCAGAAGGATGGGGTGTGGGGGAGAGAAATCTCAAAATGGCACAGTGGCAAGCCAGCTGGGTGGCTGAGGTGCTAGATAATCTCCCCATCTGCTTCCCAAGTGGGCAGCACAAGGGAGCTGGCTAGGTAGGGAAATCAACCCGCAGCTCCTGGGTAAACCAGTTTTCCAGGGAGCCAGTAGTCCCTGAAGCCCTAGCTTCATGGTAGCCCACCAAGTAGACTGCCAAGGAGCTGGACAGCCAAGCAGTTATATAAAGTTTTCCCATGAGAAACCTATGTTTTTAAGATTGTATTTTATGTTAAAATCCCCAACCAGCTCAGTTATTTATGCCATAAAAGCTCTAGGTATGCATTGTCTCTTACTATGCACCATACAGTATACTTAGCACAATGGGGCCCAATTTGAGAGGGACCTGTAGGTGGAACAGTTATATAAATGTAAGGGCACTGTTGCCCCCTTACTAACATTCAGTGGGGTGTTTTGGTTGGCTAGTTCCCAGTACTAGAAGGGGTAGGGTCTATGGGAAATCAGGACCCTGAGACTGACAGTCCCCAGGAACAATGTGGAGAGGCCAATGCTCCAGGTCAGCCTGAATGACAGGGCAGGCTAATGAGGGAGTCAGGAGGTCCCATCCTCCATGTGA
The DNA here is from genome assembly GCF_009764565.3 of Dermochelys coriacea. Lineage (NCBI taxonomy): Eukaryota > Metazoa > Chordata > Testudines > Dermochelyidae > Dermochelys > Dermochelys coriacea. The sequence continues at coordinate 95,251,443 of NC_050069.1, forward strand.
GCTGGATTTGCCTGGGTCAGACAGACAGAGTGGGGCCGAGCTAAGAAGAAAGCAGGGGCCCAAGCTAAGCTGGGGAGCAGAGCTGTGCCAGATCCAGAGAGAGCAGACCCTGTCCTGGGAGCAGAGCTGCAGCCCCAAAGCCAGAGGCACAGCCCAGAGAGAGCAGACTTGCCCTGGGAGAAAAGCTGCAGCAACCAGAGCCAGAGGGGCCAAAGAAGCAGCCCAGGGAGCAGCAGCAGTGCAGAGACAGAGTGGTGCAGCTGGGGCTGGAGCTGGGTGCGGTGAGCAGCTGGGAAAACCAAGGGGGACCCTGGGCAACATGCCCAGCACAGGGAGACGCCTCAGCCAAGGGGCTCTGCAGGCCAGGCGCCCGATGGGGGGGCGGGCGATACTGGGAAGAAGGGTCCTACCACTTAGAACCTGAGAGTGTGTGGCCACCACCAGAGCAAGTGTCCAACCCACAGCATCCCTGCAGCACAGCCAAGGCCTGAGAAGAAGGCCTGGGACTTGCAAGGAACAGACTGTGAACTGCCCTGACATTCCAGAGACACTGTTTGTGAAGTTCCCTGCCACAGAGCGGGGTGATGTGTTTCCTTTAACCTTTTCCATTTTTTCTTATTCTTTTTAAAATTAATTGTTGATTAAATAACTTGCATTTGCTTTAACTTGTATGTAATGGTCAGTGGGTCAGAGAAGTGCCCAGTGCAGAGAGAGTACCCCAGAGTGGGGACACCCTAGCCCCTGTCCTAGGTGACCACAGCAGAGTTGGGGGTCGAGCCCCCCAGGAATCCTGGACCCAGCCTTGTTGGGGTTACGAGGACTCTGCCAGACACGAGAGTGGAAGGGGAGTCCTCAAGGGCAGGGAGGCCACTGGGTAAAAGAAGTGGGAGCGAGGACTCAGATCCTTTTGCTAGCCCACTTCACCGAGTAGTACAGAAGCCAGGAAAGTTCCCCACAAGAGCGGGACTATTCCCCTGCATACATAAACAAATGAATTGGGAATCCCCCAAGGTTTCCCTCTATCACATCACTGATAACAAGGGAGTGAAATTTTTGACCAGTATAATTAATAGCTAAAATCTCACCTTTCTTTTAGTCCACTAACAAGGTTAGAGACTGAAAGTTAGCTTTCCCCTTGTCTTCTGAAGACAAAAATTACTATAGCACAGAGATGGGGTGACTGGTGCAGAGATTCCATATTGACATCTGCCTGATCTCATCTAGCAAAACAAACAACTTAAAAATTTTACTGCTCTCTTGCCACTGGGTGAGAGACCTGTTTGTGGATAGGGCTAGAGGGAGGAGCAGGTCAGAGTGACTGTAAAGTCAGGCTGAGAACACACCATTGGCACTTACTGAAGAATAACTAAGAATAGCTTTAAGCACTTACTGTGCTTACAATGGGCTATATTCTTCCTGTGAGCTTGGGGAAAAGGATGAATTATGGAAGACTTCATGGTAGTCAGGGTGTGTGTTGCTGAGGCCATTAATAGGGATATTTCAGAACTCCAAACTACAGACATTTTTAAGAGACCAGTCAAAGTTCAACTCTGTGGTTGCAAAATAGCTGAGAGTAGCACAGCCTTTGAGACTGGCACCCAGAGAAACCAAATATGAGATGACACAGCCCTTATAATAGAAATTTAGTCACTTTATAATATAGTTTTCCACTTGATCTGTAGCTGAACTGAACTCAGTGTGTCTGTATTTTCCATCTGGGTTTTATGCACTGAATTTAGGTTAGACGGCATGATCCATGGAGATCGAAAAGAGGTGAAATATTATAGCAAGGACTTATAACTAACTGCTGATTGGTATGGAAGGTCTAACAAAACTGGTGGCAAGTGTGCAGAGGGACCAATAAAAAATTGGATGGCTGCTTCCATTAGACAGGTGGCTGCTGAATTCTTACACTATAAATTAAGAGAACAGTTGGAACTCACCTTTAAAAGTCTGTTTATCCTGTGTGAGTAATGACAAAGTGATCTGTGCAATTGACTCACTTACAATGAGTACTCAAAGACCTGTTCTTACAATCAAATCCTTATATTTAAATAAAACATGGCTCTGTTGGTACTAAGCTGTATTCCCTGGAATATTTCCTTTTTTTAAAAAACAGAGGGTCTTTAACGGATGATTGATGGTGTCTATCCATAAAGAAAATCCATTTTTTCTAGATTAGTGTGCTGCTTGAGCTCTGGGGTCAGATAAATCAAAGGAATAATAAAAACCTGGTAAATACTGTTTATACTTTTTATATGAATGGTGAAGTTTGATAATTATGACTAGAAGTTCATAAAAATGAGCTAACTCCTATCTTCCTTTAATTCATTTGAGGCATTTATTTATCTAGGTTCTTGTACTACTGTGCATCATTGTTGTATCTGAACCTCACACCAAGCTACCACAAAAGTACAAAATAATTTTGGATCATTACCCCTATACTTTAGGAAACCAATTCTGCAAGCAATGAGAACATGAATACATTTACTTGTTTAAGCATTGAGTTTCATAATCCCATTTAAGATTTTATAGCATTTTACTCACATTCGTAACTGTTGGCTGGAACAGGCTCTCCAATGGCAAGTTGCTGTTTGTTGCAGATTGTGCAGTGCATTAAAAAAAAAAGTAAAAAAAACCTTCTTTTTGTGAATACATCCAAAAATACCATAAACCTCCTATTTTGTCCAAAGGATTATAAGGTCTTTGCACACTAATGTAATTATCTATTTTCACTGGAGGTTTCATCTTTCTCAGACTAACCATAAGAAACTTTTGCCACTTGTCTAGGTAAAAATCTTTTTCAATCCCAACTAAGGTTTTTTGTTTGTTTGTTTGTTTTTTATTTTGGGTGAGCTAATAAGTGGATTGTACTTTGAAGATCCAGAGATCACATTGTTTTAAATCAACAAAAGCCCTCTTATTAAATGATTTTTTTTTATTTTTATTTTTTTAAAATGTCTTGAAAGTGATATTTTTATTTTGCTTTACAACATTCATTTCAGGCTCAGTTTGGCCAAACTTATTCACCTACCTTACCTGGTAATTAGTCCCCTGAAATTAATGGGACTAGTTAAATAATAAGATGCTATTCAGTATTAATAGGGCTGGTAGAATTTGACCATGAAGGATTAACTCTGAATGTATGTCTGTGTGATAGGTCCATCTATGCCTCCACCCATTATAGATGGTGCAGTTAGTGATACCTATACATAAGGTTTCCCAACACTATCCATTATGAGATCCTCTTTTTAGTTTCTTATAACTTTGCCAAACAAACTGTTCAGGCTGAATTCTTCCATGCTATGTATCCATTGGAAATGATGATATGTGATCATGAAATTAAAGACTATCATAATGCATAGTCACAATGCATAGTCACAATGCGTCTGAATTAAGGTTGCAAACTTGCCTTATTTCTTAGTGAGCATAATTGGGAAGGTGAATGGAAGGTTGAGTTGTAAATAGGGACTTGACAGTATGCTGGAGTCAGGATATCTATGCTAAGATAAGCAGTAATACCCTGATACTAGAGACTATGAACAAGATAAACCTGGAATGTAAAGAACAGGTTCCATGTAAACAGAACATGGATAGAGCAAGCTGTATAGGGATCGGTTCCTGCAAAGTAACCAAGCTAATCCAAAAATGTGTAATTTAATGTACAGCAAATGCAATGTAATGTGTAAATGTATACAATGGAAGAGGTGGTCTGTGTAACTTTGGATGTGCTGTATGTCTCCTATGCTTGAGTCTGATCAATTCAGCATAGTTTTGCTGCTTGTCAAATAAAGGAATTTGAGTGATGAAATCCAGAGTCAAACTGAGTGTTGTGGATCCCAGAAAACTGGATGAAATGTTCTCCCAGAACTGGACAATGTCTTGTATATAAGCCAAGTGGAAAAGGTATCGGAGGGAATCCCAAAAATAACTCACTCCTCTGTACAGCTCCCTGCTTCCCTTAGTTTCTAGGAGCAGTCCCTGTGCACAGGAAAGTCCCACAGTACAGCTATACCTAGTCTTTTCATGCACTATCTTGGCCACTGTTAATATAGTCTATGCCTAAAGCTACCCCAATTCTAACTCAGTACTTTGAATTAAAAATTGCCTTCACTTTTCCAGAGTAAACTGTTATAGATACAGGAAGAATGTATTCCTTCTCTTTCAGATACTACTATACTAATGCTAGCTACTGTATAACAAGAACCACTGCGTCCCTTCTAATAGGTGTTGTAAATTAGTGATGAGCCTTTAAAATGTGGTTAGGATTGCTTTACATAAGATTTACATAGGATTGCTTTACATACTCTTAAAATGTGGATCTTTGGTCATACATATTCATAGTTTTAACAAAACTCTTGTGGTGTTAAACATATATTGCTACCTCCACAACAGAGAATGTGGATAGAATCCTGAAGCCATGTTAGCCAAGACTCCGATTTGCATTTGGTTTCTTAATCTTCTGTCAGTTAAGGGCTATTCAGGATTTTCTTACTCATCTCAACAATGATAAATGTTCTGTTTGTGAAAAAGAAGTAAATGTCTTTTTTTTTTTTGTATTAACGCTGGGAGAGCAATCCTTCATGACAGCAGCAATCATGCTCTGAACAGCATTAATAACAAGAAAGTTTAACTCATTTTAATTGGTTACTATTTGAGCAGTACTTTGAACATGTAGACTGCTATATGTGCACTAAATTTTTATTATCATTTTACACACGTTTTTTATTGGGTCTATTGAAGGAAATTTGAATTTCTCACAGGAAATTGGACCAAAAAATTGCTGTCAACCAGGAATCTTTGGGAATTGAGCAACTAAAAGGATTAAACAAACTGAAAATCTGACAACTTTTACCATGGAATTATGGATTTAGTTTTTAATAGAGATTGGCTCTAAATTAATTTAAAATGTTAATACAGGAAACAATTAAGAGCAGCAGAAGGATTTGGGCAAACAAATAGATTAATCAAGGTTTCTTCAAAATGAGAAATCTCTTTAGAAATTATGTGAAATACCAAGTGGTAGCAGAATCAAATCCCAAATTGTTCTAAAACATACTGCAGAACAACAAAAGTACAGATGGAAGAAGACTTGAAGTAGTGCATTCATTAAGGCTGATAAATCATGTATTATTTTAAGATGTACCAAATTATGTTGGATCACATTGTACATTATACTGTAACCCCCAAAATACACTTTAATAATCGTGATCATGGGCTTGGCTATGCAGAGACTTGAAAACTCAGAATCCAGTGTCATAATTTTATTCCTCAAATGCCACATGTGATACTATTTATTTGTAAACGTTTTTAAAAACTTGATCCTCCCCTCCCTTAATTCTTTCCCCCTCCTGATGCAGCTTTTGCTCCAACCCATCATAGGATTTCTCACCGAGACAGAGGATGAGGAACTTACATAACATTGTGACGGTGCATTTCCTTTCTCTAATCAGCTTGGAAAAGTGAAGCAGAATGATATGGCTGACTAGGGGTTCCCCATTGTGCCATAGATAATAAACACTTCTCTTCTGCTCAACAACCCAGTTTGCATTCTTTGACCTAGGAAAATAAATGTGTTTTAAACTTTCTGTTTGGTTTTACAAAACTATGTCCACAGACCATCTTCCATAATCGAAATACCTTAGCAAACTTTCCTTGTAGAATATGTAATGGGTTATGCATATGAAATTTTACTTCCATATTGCAACATAGACTTACATTGCTGTAACAGATTATACAATATTCTTGCACCCCTTCCTTATGCCTTGATCAATTTCAATATTTATTGCAATTCCCTCTTTTTATGATGCTGAACCACTCTCGTATTCAGGAGGTCTGGAATAGTGCTGCCATACTGCTCCCTTGCCTAAGAAGCAGGGACATACCATCCATCTCATTACTCAACTGTGTGGGCTACCTCTTTCATCTCCAAATATAAATAAAAATATCCTTTTTCTTTTCAAATTTCTCGGTACACTTGCATATCCCCATACCCTGAACATAAAAGAAAGGACAGAGAGGAGACCAAAATTAAATGGTTAATAGAATCATAGAAGCCAAAGATGGCATAGGCCTATTATATAATTTATGATAACATCTGCAAAAGTACTCTAATGGTTTTGAAGTCTAAGGCTCATTTTCAAACTTGACTTTGGCACTTAGGAGCTAAAGTCTCACTGATTTTTCCATGAGACTTAAGAGAGCAAGTCCCATGTCATGTGGGCATGTAGGATCCCAAGTCACTTAAATATTTTTTTAAAAAAATTTACACTTAGGTCTATGTCCTGATTAATGCAGGATTATAACTTGTGCATTTGTTAGTTTTTTGTCTGGTTACATTCTGAAGGTCCTAGCAATGGACTTTCCCTACGTCTCTTGAGATACCTAACAGATCTTATTGTTGAGAAGTGATCCATGATATTCGGTTACATTTTCCTTTTATTAATTTCTTATTATTTCTGTTATTGTAATATACTTTTTATCCCAGCAGAAATATACAACAGACTACAGGAAAACTCAATAAGGTAAGATTTCAGGTCACAATTAGACATCTTAATAGGATATTTGGGACTCTCTCTTTGACCTCTTTCAAAAGTGTTGTAGAAGGATGACAGAAAGCCCCTTCAGTCAGTAGTACACAATAGGGATATGTCTGAGAATCCAAGAAGAGGTAAGTGGAATACTGTAGAAAGGCGATTATCTAAATATGCCCAGAGCCATGGAGATGTAATAAAAAAATTAATTGAAGAGAAGAATAGATCTTTGCAGTAAATATATACCTTGTTTCAGTGAAATCTGTATCAAGATACATATTTACAGATGTAATACAAGGTGTTGCTATTGCTTTATAAAGCACTGTATGGTTTGGGTTGTGGCTACTTAAAGGCAACATATTGTCCTATGTACCACTGCAGCAATTAAGATCAGACGGGTCATGTGTGCTGTCATTTTGAAGACCAATGATCTAGTGGTCAAGCATTTTTGGCTGAGAGCTATTATTTGGAAATTCACTTTATGATTTATTAAATTATGATTTATGATTTATTAGTGTGCAAAGCCTGAGTTGTGTTAAATTTTAGGGCCCAGTGTATAACAAATCACCTCTTAAGACCTTTGCTTGAGAAGGGCGATGGATGGAAATAAAGTGACATTTGTGGCGGAGCCATTGATATTGACATTGGTCAAAATGTTTATCTTTATTTTATTACAGAACAGCCCTAAGACATATTGCTGGGCACATTTTTTCTAAATCTTAAAATAAGTGTCTTGCAACTGTGTTTTAGGCAACCTGAAGACAACTAATGAAGAAAGTAGGAAAGCTAATAAATAATGCATTACAATTATCAGCCAATAAATGTAATGAATGCATTGATCAAAGTCTGGGTATGTCCTGTCCTGGGCATGGAGCATAATTGGGCTAGAATTACTAATACTGGTAGAATCCAAGCACAAATTTCTTCAAGGGCAGTATTAGTGTTGAAAATGGTGGGCAGGGAGTCTAACTGAAAGAATCTTTTTGGCTCTTATATTCATTCAAGATAATAGCCAAAAGAAAACTGTAAAAATAGAGAGACAGGAGCAGGTACACATACATAAGCCATAGACAGTGGTTCAAGACCAGACTCTCAAGGTTGGTTGTAAGTTAACCAAAGGAGAAAAAGTGACACTTGATAGTGTTACAGATTTGTCTTTCAGTGTCTAATAATGACTACCTGGGAAAGAGGTGCAGGAGATGACAAATGTGAAAGATATGGATAATAGATTTTATTACAGCTGTGCACTGAAGGAAAAAAAATAACATAAACATTCTCTGACAGGACTTCTGACCTGTGTGTCTGTTGATGCATTGTATATTTGTTCTGGATGAGCTTAAGGCTATGTCTACACTGCGCACTTTACAACGGCGTGACTGTGCTGCTGCAGCCGTGCTGTTGTAAGGTGCGCTATGTGGCTGCTCTTTATTGCCAAGAGGGAGCTCTCCTGGCGACAAAATAAAACCACCTCTAACGAGGGGTTATCGCTTCATCATTGGGAATGCGGCTCCTGCCAACAAAGCACTGTCCACACTGATTCTTTTCATGGCTAAAACGTTTGTTGCTCAGGGCTGTGTTTTTTTTCACACCCCTGAGCGACAAAAAATTTAGTGACAAAAGTCCCAGGTTAGACAAAGCCCCAGTTAACCTTAAACAAATTGTACTGACTCTATTCAACTTCTTGTTTATAATTGCCTAATCATAAGTCCGGTTAGAAATATTGATGTCTGTCTTTGTCTTGAAAAGATCTTTGGGAAACATATACATACTAAAAGGAGTACTTGTGGCACCTTAGAGACTAAAAACCTTCAGTCCTTTCAGTATGATGTCCATCTGTTTGCATTTGGAGAGGAAGATGATGTCTGTCTGTATCTGTACGAGTTTTTTCACGAAGTTGACAGATTTCCACTCTATACGGCTAAATTCAGTGCCTTGCATAATGACAGGTTTCAGAGTAGCAGCCGTGTTAGTCTGTATTCGCAAAAAAAACAACAAGTACTCCTTTTCTTTTTGCAAATACAGACTAACACGGCTGCTACTCTGAAACCTGTCATATACATACTATCACTGAAGTTTTTCCTCTCTATTTCAGGAATTCAGCTTGCCTTATTTTCATACCTAATCCATTGTATCAGAGTGGTAGCTGTGTTAGTCTGTATCAGCAAAAACAATGAGGAGTCCTTGTGGCGCTTTTGAGACTAACAAATTTATTTGGGCATAAGCTTTCGTGGGCTAAAATCCACTTTATCAGATACAGGGAGTAGAACATACAGTAGAGAGGTATAAATACACAGCATATGAAAAGATGGGAGATGCCTTACCAAGTGGGGGTCCGTGCTAACAAGCCAATTCAATTTAAATTGGAAATAGGCAATTCCCAACAGTTGACAAGGAGTGGAAACCACTTTTGTAGTATTAATAAGGCCAATTTAAACAAAGTGGCCCATTTCAAACAGTTGACAAGAAGGTGTGAGTATTTAGCAAGGGGAAATTAGTTTTTGTAAAAACAATGAGGAGTACTTGTGGCACCTTAGAGACTAACAAATTGATTTAGTTTCTGGAGTGACCCATCCACTCCCAGTCTCTATTCAGGCCTAGTTTGATGGTGTCCAGTTTGCAGATTAATTCCAGTTCTACCGTTTCTCCTTGGAGTCTGTTTTGGAAGTTTTTTTGTTGAAAAACTGTCACTTTTAAATCTGTTACTGAGTGACCAGGGAGATTGAAGTGTTCTTCCACTGGGTTTTGAATGTCATAATTTTTGATGTCAGATTTGTGTCCATTTATTCTTTTGTGTAGAGAATGTCCAGTTTTGCAAATGTACACGGCAAGGGGCATGGCTGGCACATGTGGCATATATCACATTGGTAGATGTGCAGTTGAACAAGCCTCTGGTGGTGTGGCTGATGTGGTTAGTCCTATGATGGTGTCCCTTGAATAGATGCAGACATAGTTGGCACCAGGGTTTGTTGCAGGGTTTGGTTCCTGGGTTAGTGTTTTTGTTGTGTGGTATGAGGTTGCTGGTGAGTATTTGCTTCAGGTTGAGGGGCTGTCTGTAAGTGGGGACTGGCCTGTCTCCCAAGGTCTGTGAGAGTGAGGGATCATCCTTCAGGATAGGTTATAGATCCTTGACGATGAGCTGGAGAGGTTTTAGGTGGGGGCTGTTGGTGACGGCTAGTGGCATTCTGTTATTTTCTTTGTTGGGCCTGTCTTGTAGTAGGTGACTTCTGGGTACACTTCTGGCTCTGTCAATCTGTTTCTTCATTTCACCAGGTGGGTATTGTAGTTGTAAGAACTCTTGATAGATATCCTGTAGGTGTTGGTCTCTGTATGAGGGATTGGAGCAAATGTAGTTGTATCTTAGAGCTTGGCTGTAAATAATGTATCATGTGATGTGGTCTGGATGAAAGCTGGAGGCATGTAGGTAAGTATAGCAGGCAGTAGGTTTCCAGTATAGGGTGGTGTTTGTGACCATCGTTTATTAGCACTGTAGTATCTAGGAAGTGGATCTCTTGTGTGCACTGGTCCAGGTTGAGATTGATGGTAGGGTGGAAATTGTTGAAATCCTGGTAGAATTCCTCAAGGGCCTCCTTCCCATGGGTCCAGATGATGAAGATGTCATCAACGTAGCGTAAGTAGAGAAGGGGTGTTAGGGGACGAGAGCTGAGGAAGCTTTGTTCTAAGTCAGCCATAAAAATATTGGTATATTGGGGGGCTATGCAGGTACCCATAGCAATTCCGCTGACTTGAAGGTATAATTTGTCTCCAAATCTGAAATAGTTGTAGGTGAGGACAAAGTCACAAAGTTCAGCCACCAGATTTGCCGTGACATTATCGGGGATACTGTTCCTGATGGCTTGTAGTCCATCTTTGTGTGGAATATTGATTTAGAGAGCTTCTACATCCATAGTGGCTATGATGGTGTTTTCTGGAAGATCATCAAAGGATTGTAGTTTCCTCAAGAAGTCAGTGGTGTCTCGAAGATAGCTGGGAGTGCTGGGAGTGTAGGGCCTTAGGAGAGAGTCTATGTAGCCAGAAAATCCTGATGTCAGGGTGCCAATGCCTGAGATGATGGGGCGTCCAGGATTCCCAGGTTTATGGATCTTGGGTAGCAGACAGAATACCCCTGGTCGGGGCTGTAGGGGTGTGTCTGTGTAGATTTGTTCCTATACTTCTTCAGCATCCATTTTGAATGCTTGATTATTGTCTGTCATCTAGATTCTGTAATTATAATGTTATTACCATACTAATTGACTTTTCAAAGAAAATTCTAGACAGACAGGAAGAATACAGAAAAGATTAACATGATGCTGGTGCAAACATGTAATGCAAATTGTTGAAATACATTTTTCTGGTATTTTGAGTGAAAGTTGAAGCCATGGTTCTGATTACCTGTGGTCATTAAAACTCTTCTAGTACTTTCATAAGAGTAAATGTATTGCCTGCAGTTTCCGGAGAAAATTCCCAGTTGAAAAATCATTTAGTGTCTGTTCCAAAGCATGCTGAATTCAATGAGAGAGTCTTCCTACTGGTTTCAATGGTTATTGCCCATAATGGCTACCTATTTAAATCTTCCTGCATTTTCAATTGGATAGAGTTCCATTTCCTTTCTGGAATTGTCATTCAGTGTTGTTCTATACAATTATGATCAAGGTAGGTACATGTTAATGGTTGGTAACATGATCCTTATACATCCTTTACCTGCATCACAAGGTTTTGTGATCAGCTTCTTAAAGTTTGTAAACAATACTGATATCCACAAATGAAAGGTGACATAGAAAAGTGTAAACTTTTATTATTACAGCTTGAACAAGCCTTTGCAGTCTTACTTTTTATTTGATCTAGGAAACAAACACCAATCAAGTAATTTTTTAATCGTTTTCTTTCCTGTTACCCAGCATATCAAACAAAATAGCTTTAGTTTTTACCACTTCTGAACCCAATTATTTAATTGGCCCTTTTCAATGATATATACTATACAAAATCTCCACTATGCCAGTCACATACAGTAGTCATTAGACAGCATGCCTATCTTTGTATCTACAAACCTATAGATACTCCCATCCTATTAGAAAGACATTTTGCTTTTCTGTTTTCCTCCCAGGTATTATGGATGTTAGGGGTTGCTTTCTTTCATTGTGTAAAGTCTTCCACAATAGTTATACTAGTAACACAATCCCTATAAACAATTGCAATGTCTGTTGTATTTCTTCTCTTCTCTTCTTATTGGCTCAATTACAGGGCAGATTCAAAGGCTAAATTCACATTTACAATGAACTTCTCTTTTTAAATAATTGGGTTCTTTTGTTTTAAATGCAAGCGCATTGACGGTTCCTCATTTTGCCTGCATTTCTGATGGACAACAAGGCCAATGTTCATAACGTTTTACACGGTTAGGTGAATGCTTACCTTTAGACACAACTTTGGCTTTTAAGGGGCAAATCCTATCCTTACTGGAGGCAAGTGATTCAGAGGACGGTATCAATGTTTTGCTAGTTGTGCATGCTGCAGAGGAGGCAGGATTGCTTGGGTCAGGTGGCCACTATAACAATTTACTGGACATTTTTCTCTTTTTCTAGGTAGGAGCAGTTTGTTAAATTATATTTTTGTTTGCTAGATAATGCAGCTGATGGCAACATATATGCTGGCTTAGCTACTAGCTATGGTCTGATCAGATGGATGGTATTCACCCAAGACCATTACTACCTGTTTACTTACGTATGCCCTGTCAGCTTCCTTCTGCAACCCAACTGTATCATATATTATGCTTGCTATCTTTTCCCCCCCTCCAAGCAAGCATAAGAAAGAGCTGTGTCCAGCCATATATGTCCAGGACTGTTGATTGATTGAGAGTATTCAGTAAAGATAATAGTTTGGATTTCCTTTGTTTTTAGAGAAGGGTCCATTTAATCTCTTTATGCCTTATTTACACTCAGTGCTGCCACCTGAGGACAAACATCAGGGTTACTTTTCCCAGTAACTCAAATCTAATTTTTTGGCTACCTTCCTACTGACTGCACAAGATTCCCTTGGTTAATCAGCAGGATTCCTAATTCAGTCAGAGGGGTCTATTTGAGGAAACAATGTGTTGGTGAGCTGTAAAATTCAATAACAATTTTCCAAAAATATTCAAGATTTAGAACTATCAGCACTGTGATTTATACTGGCATCTGACTGCACTGCCAAGTTCTCATGCAAATACCACATGTTCATAGTACTAATAACACTTGAATCTATTGGCAAAACACTGTGCCAGTGGTTACAGGATCTAATGATAAAAAATTAGTTTTGTCTGCAAAAGGAGTTTTGCTATGCTTGGCCTCTATAGTCTGCAATTGTTTATTAACTTATCTTCATGCTTATTATAATGTTTTGTTTGTATAAGAGCGTTTTTAGTTTATATAAGAACATAAGAGGATTAATGTCCTCTGTGTGCAAACAAGCAAATAATAATGATAGCTTTAAAGCACAGTGCACTGTATGAATTCAATACAAAGGCACTTAACATGTGATATGTTAAAATGATCTATTGGCTATTTACTGTGCATCTATGGGCTACAGCTTCATTCTAGAGGTTTAATTTCACCTTGATATATGTACTTAATTCACACTAGCTGTAGTTCAGATTACATATGTGTTTTGAGCAGAGATCCCAAGCAAAGTTCAGCCCAAGTATAAGTGGATGCAACTCCACTGAAGCTTATGAACTACTGTGCTAGTTGAACTTGGCCATTGATTTCTTAAAATGTACAAGATTCTAACTCTCCCAACACCTACATTTGAGACAATTATTTTAATTGTCTGTTTTAACTGTTTGTAATTTGGACACATATGAACCCCAATGGACCCCAATTGTTCATCAAGAGTTAAAATATCAAAGGCAGAAGGTTAGTATGTCCTTAAAGTTTCAAGGTTTTTTTTTTTAAATGAAAATGTAAACCTCATGATTGAGAGTACAACCCATAGTAAAGATTGTACTTCTTGCAAGCTATATGTTTAATAGCAAGGACATCAATAAAGACAGTAGCAGAGTTCATCTTTCCATCTGTATTCTTGTATTAAATTCTAGTATTTCATTTAGTGGACATGTGATGTAAGTAATTACAAGTTAAATCTATAGATAAAAGGGAAGAGGCAACCTCAATAAAAGGCATAATAAATGCACTGTACAAAGACTTCATGGCACATTAAGACACCAAACTTGTGCCACCAATGCTTCTTTGTCACTGTTTTTTTTAAGTTACATCTAGAAATGGGCCACAATAAAATATATGAAAGTAAAAGATTTGCTATTTGTGTTCTAGTCACTTAAATATATGCTCTGTTAGACATCCTACAATTCCCAGTTTTTATTTGTGAAAGGTTAGCCTTGCCTTGTTTATGCAATCTCAAGCACCTTGATTGCCAGTTAATTTAGTAAACGCTTTAGAATCAATTTGGTACAGCAGAGCCTTTTCCAAGTTTGAGCCAATACTCAGCCAAGCAAACCTAGCCTTCCTCAGAGGCACCACCCCGAAATCCTATGCATCACATCTTAATAATGCTCCCAAGGAAGTGTCTAGTGCCAGAGTTCTTCCCAAGTGATACTATGAAAACTGATGCAGAGAGAACATCTGTCACCAGGGAAAGAATGGCAATTGAGGGAAATCATTTCAGCAGAAAAAAAATGAATGGGACCAGCATTGTGGAACACCACGTAACATCTGTGTAATGCAACTAGAGCTCTGTTAAACCCTCTGTGGGGATTCATGTGAACATATACTATGGCCAGCCCTTGGATCAGGACCATATCCCTTTTTGAGATAAACTGATTCTGCCATGGCTAAGATCTCATTCCCTGTATTCAAGGAGTATAAGACAGCTTTGCTGCTAAAGCACAGGACTGGGAATCCAGGACTTCAATGTAGTTGAGCTTAGTAGGTTTAAATTCGTCCTTTGGAGTTTAGGTTAAGTTTGTTGAATTCTCCCAAATCCTGACTATTTTATTTAAGGATTATCTAAACAATCCAGAAGTCCGAAGTCTGACAAATATGACTGGGATTCTTGCCAGTATACCAGGCAGGATTTCTCCTGAGATCCTGTGTATTTTCAAGATTGCTAGCTCTCAGGATTTCATTGCAAGTCTCACTAGCTTAGATTTTTTAGTTCCATGGTACAACCGATTTCATGGGAATGTCAGTTTTCATTTTAAAAGAGAAAGTAATTTTTTAGCTTTGAGGGTGTGACCAAGTGTGGCCTAAAAGGCTTAAAAAATGAGAGACAAAGAACCCAAAATGTATTACTTTGGCTAAAAATCTGACAATTTTTATCCATTCTCATGACTTTTTGAGGCCTTACTCATTTTTAATCTTTGGCTTGTAAGTACTGTATTTCCTCCTTTTTATCAGGCTATATTGGGAAAATAGCCTTTCTTGGGGTATTTGTCTCTTTGGTAGACGGGATATGCAGGGTGTGTATCACTGCTCTTTGCAGAAGAGTCTATTCATCACAGGTATGCTCCCTCTGCTCTCTTTTTGTCCATTCCCTTCCAGTGAAATCCAGGTCCAATATTCCAATGGTCTATCAGTGTTACACCAGAGATTCAGGCCAGCTTAAGGCTTTTTGGGTCTGCCAGCCCTTAGCTCTGGAGTCTTCATGCCCTGCCCTTGGTGGACCAACAAGGGATTATTTTGGCAATATTTTTATGAATAATGTGCATGGCAGCGACTTAGTTGACTAGGGATTGCTACCAGTGGGTGGAAAAGGGTTAAAGAGCTGTCCTTGGGTGGAGCAGAAGACATGAGTTGTCTGTGTCATATAACTGTCCGGGATGATATGAATGGATAATTAAGGACTGGCTGAAACAGACCCATATCAAGGGAACATCTGAAAAGACAATGGGAACTCCAGGGAACAATGGGAACTGAACAAATTGACACTTAACACTCGGACAGGCAGAGCATGTGAACTCCACAGGGGTCTGCAGGAGGAAGACAAGGAACTGAGGCCTGGTCTACACTTGGGGGGAGGGGGAAATCGATCTAAGTACACTACTTCAGATATGTGAATAACGTAGCTGAAGTCAACATACTTAGATCTACTTATCGCGGTGTCTTCACTGTGGTAAGTTGACAGCTGATGTTCTCCCATAGACTCCGCTTGCGCCTCTCACTCCGGTGGAATACCGGAGTCAATGGGAGAGCGCTCAGCAGTCGATTTATCGCGTCTAGACTAGACACGATAAATCAACCCCTGCTGGATCGATTGCTGCCCCTCGATCCAGAGGGTAATGTAGACAAGTCCTGAAAGATGACAGATGGCTAGGATGAGAGCTGGCCTTTGGAGACACTGGGCTCTCACCTGGGGCTGACCGAGAGGCAGAGACACAGAGCCAGAAAAAAGAACAGGAGTACTTGTGGCACCTTAGAGACTAACAAATGTATTAGAGCATAAGCTTTTGTGGGCTACAGCCCACTTGATCGGATGCATAGAATGGAACATATACTAAGAAGATATATATGTACATACAGATAAGTTGGAAGTTGCCATACAAACTGTGAGAGGCTAATTAATTAAGATGAACTATTATCAGCAGGAGAAAAAAAAACTTTTATAGTGCTAATCAAGATGGCGCATTTAGACAGTTGACAAGAAGGTGTGAGGATACTTAACTTAGGGAAATAGATTCAATATGTGTAATGACCCAGCCACTCCCAGTCTCTGTTCAAACCCAAGTTAATGGTATTTAGTTTGCATATTAATTCAAGCTCAGCAGTTTCTCTTTGGAGCCTGTTTCTGAAGCTTTTCTGTTGCAAAATTGCCACCATTAAATCTTTTACTGAGTGGCCAGAGAGGTTGAAGTGTTCTCCTACCAGTTTTTGAATGTTATGATTCCTAATGTCAGATTTGTGTCCATTTATTCTTTTGCATAGAGACTGTCCGGTTTGGCCAATGTACATGGCAGAGGGGCATTGCTGGCACATGATGGCATATATCACATTGGTAGATGTGCAGGTGAATGAACCCCTGATGGCGTGGCTAATGTGATTAGGTCCTATGATGGTGTCACTTGAATAAATATGTGGACAGAGTTGGCATCGGGCTTTGTTGCAAGGATAGGTTCCTGGGTTAGTGTTTTTGGTGTGTGGTTGCTGGAAAGTATTTGCTTCAGGTTTGGGGAGCTGTCTGTAAGAGAGGACTGACCTGTCTCCGAAGATCTGTGAGAGTGAGGGATCATTTTTCAGGATAGGTTGTAAATCTTTGATGATGCGCTGGAGAGGTTTTAGTTGGGGGCTGAAGGTAACAGCTAGTGGCGTTCTGTTATTTTCTTTGTTGGGCCTGTCCTGTAGTAGGTGACTTCTAGGTACTCTTCTGGCTTTGTCAATCTGTTTCTTCACTTTACCAGGTGGTTATTGTAGTTTTAAGAATGCTTGATAGAAATCTTGTAAGTGTTTGTCTCTGTCTGAGGGATTGGAGCAAATGCGGTTGTATCTTAGAGCTTGGCTGTAGACAATGGATCATGTGGTATGTCCTGGATGGAAGCTGGAGGCATTTAGATAAGTATAGAGGTCAGTAGGTTTCCGGTATAGGGGGTGTTTATGTGACCATCGCTTATTAGCACAGTAGTGTCCAGGAAATGGACCACTTGTGTGGATTGGTCTAGGCTGAGGTTGATGGTGGGATTGATTCCATGTAATGATTTCATGGCACAGCTTGGCTGGCTGATTGCTCTGGCTTAGCCAGTATGAACTGTGTCTTAACGTTTGTTTCTCTATGCTAACCTAAGGACTTTTTGAGGTTGTGTTCCATTTGACTAAAAAACCCTACTCTGTTTTGGAAAAGGTGGCCTGGTGTCACTGCAAATACTTACTGAGGCATGTAAAGGTCTGACTCAGAGACTCTCTCAGAAGGACACTCTAGAGAGAGTTCATGGTGTGAAACAGGAATGCTAGAACTCAAAGGCTCAGTTTCAGAGGTATTGAGGCTACATGGCCTACCCTTAAGAAAAAGTGGGAATGCTTCAGAGTCTGGCCCACTGAAAGAGTTCCTCCAAGGGACTGTTTAAAAGCTGGGGCACAGTACAGACTCTGTGGATCTGTGCACCTTTATTTCCCCCTCTTGTTCCAGCCAGGTCATCTACTCTAGGCTCCTGGGCCATCACCTCTTGGGTGGAGACAGATATCTCTCTCCCTCCTGACAAAGCCCTTTTCAGGCCTATGCTTGAGTTCCCCAACAAGTCAGACTGCCTTATCAGGCCCGAGTCCATATTTTGCTTTCTCTCCAGAGACCAAAAACACCATAGTTGCCCACAGCTAAGTTACCACACAGCCCTTTCTAAACAAACACATTTATTCTGAAGGTAAAAGAATTACAGAGAAAAACAGCTTACCAGAGATCACCCCCAATTCCAACAAGGGCTCTGGCAGGTGATCAGGCCTTCAAACTCCCACACAGAGGTTTTTCTTGTGGTCATAAGTTCATAACAGCTGGTAGCTCAGAACAAGCACCCCCATGAACCTCCAAGTCACTCCTGTGTACAGTTTGAGCCTTTGATCTTCAGAACCTGGGAACAGCTGACTGTGATCACCCTGTCCTCAACACATGGCCTCAGAAGGCTGGGGGTCTGCATAAGCTGAAGTGGGGGAAACAGTGGAAGGAGGAAAGTGCATTCACCTCCCCCTAGATATTTCCTGGGAAATCCATCTCACAAGTATTGCTCCGAAGTTCATTTTTGTCTGACACATTGCTCAATTTAGTTCTTTTATAATCCAGGCCCAAAATAATTCATAACCTTTGCATTTTATACAATTAGGGTGACCAGAGAGCAAGTGTGAAAAATCGGGACAGGAGGTGGGGGAATATTAGGACTGTCCCTATAAAATCAAGACATCTGGTCATCCTAAATACAATGGACTCCAAAGAAACATAAACTTGATTCAATAAGATCTTCCAAATATAATGCAGGAAATTGCCATAACTGTCACAGTGTTTCTTCAGGTTTCAGAGTAGCAGCCGTGTTAGTCTGTATTCGCAAAAAGAAAAGGAGTACTTGTGGCACCTTAGAGACTAACAAATTTATTAGAGCATAAGCTTTCATGAGCTACAGCTCACTTCATCGGATGCCCCCTGCAATATCCCTGCGATGCTTCCTACCGTGGTTTGTAGCTACGTCATCCTCACAGTCCCTTGACCAGCTGACTCTTCCACAGCTCCCAAAACAAAGGATAACCAATCTTGTTATGAGAAACAAAAGGAACAATGGTCCTGCACCAGGCCTACCTGCAGAGGCAAAACAGGGCCACGGGGCACAGCAAGCCCCCACACCCTCTTGGCCCCAGTCATGACAGAGGGGCAGCCAGTCCTAATTTGAGTGGCATTGCAACCCTATGCTCCTCCTTCCCCTTCCACCTTTGCAGTCCTTCCAGCTGCCATGAGCACTGCACACCCCCAATGGGAAGCAGAGCAGGCAGGATGAGGAACCCCCAGGTGCCAGGAGGGGAGGGGGCACCACTGCTTACCTGTCCCAATGTCTGACATTGCTGGTTTGCCCATCCCAGCAGCCTTAAGAGGTCTATTGCCTCTCTTAGTCAGTCACTAGTGAGCTGGGCTTTTCGTCTTTTATCTCCTCCCTCCAGGTTTGATACCTTGTACAGGTGTGACAGGGTTGGGCTGATTAGGCCCATTTGTTCTCAATTAACCCCTTCCTGGTCAGTGTGGGGTCAGTGTACCCTATCACAGATTTATATTTAGACTGTAAGGTTTCAAAACCATCTTTTCCGGTATGTGTTTCTACAGCACCTAGCACAATGAAGTTCTGATCCATTACTGGGGCAACTAGCCTCTACTACAATGCAAACAATATATAAGCATTTCAGAAGTTCTCTTTCCTGTTCCATCTGGAACCCAGATCACAGAGGTGTGAAAAATGAAATATAAGGGTGAAAAAAGTTAAACTAATATTTGATAACCTTCAAAAATGCTCAAAAGTTCAGCAAAAGTTCATGGGGATGGGTGGGTAGGGAGGTAGGTTTCTATTTCTTTTAAATTAGTTTATCATGTATATTTAGTACATTATTTAGTATATGCATGTAACCTGTGAAATATACATATTTCAATAGTCTTTCAGCTCCCACTTTTTCACTGTAGTTTAGCTGTGAAGACAAAAGTTTGTTCAGTATAAAGGGTATGAACTCTGGCTGATATCCACTTGCAAGAGATTTTTATTTTCTTTTTTTTTTAGACATATCATCTCTACTTATTTGATTTACCTTGTTTCATTGTTTTTTGTTTCACAATTTATTTTTAAGCAAAATTAAGACAGGGATAAAATAGGTTTAAAAGATTATAATGTGCTATGATGATAAAACAATGCATAAAGACAAAGAAAACCCTTCCCTTTCTCTTGCTCAGATATCACCTATAAATGTAAAAAGTTGGATTCTATCAGAA
Organism: Dermochelys coriacea; assembly: GCF_009764565.3. Taxonomy (NCBI): domain Eukaryota; kingdom Metazoa; phylum Chordata; order Testudines; family Dermochelyidae; genus Dermochelys; species Dermochelys coriacea. Next base: position 95,271,401 of record NC_050069.1, read on the forward strand.
AAAACGTTGTGTTTTTTGTTTGTACGAGTGTATGTCACATTTTTTCTAACCTTCTCTGTTTGCTAATTAATATTTTGTTCTTGTTGTTTTGTTTTTAATTTAGTGAATTTCATACTGGTGAAAAAGTACGAGACCAGGGAATCCTCATTCCTCTTACTAGGTATAGCAAATTTCCCACACCTGCATTCAAAGAAGCATCTTATCTCTAATCTGAAGGAATTTCTTCGAAGATTACAGAGCTCATTTTTCATCTCTATTCAGATCTTTGGCCTCTGTTTTGGTGTTGCCTAAGTGCATGCCTATTAGTGAAATGGACACATGTCCACTAGAACATAAAGTGGTCTCTCCAACCTAGGCTAAATTTGAACTAGTGTCCAATAGATAAATGCTCTGTATGTTATTTCCCAATCCCTAAGCCATCCAGTTTAGCTCTGTCTGCATGTTTTCTCTAACTGTACTTTCCTCTTGATACTAGATCATTTATTTTAAACATTTTATTAGGAAAATCTTATTGAGAAGAGCATGTTGTACTAAAACAGTTTGTGAGGAATAAAGGAGATTGCCAGTAAAATATTTATTAGGCCAAAGAGGAACATCAGAATAATGTTAGTGAGTGTGAGTCAACATATGCAGGGTTTGAAAGAAAAAAAAATACTTGCACTACATCTTGCATGCTTTTATCTCAAGATTCCTTGGCAGGCCATGATAATGACTATGTATGAATATGATTTACTGTGGACTCAGTCATATGGTACATTTAAAGGGACAGTTGAAATGGTTATGAATAAAGAGACTTTTGCAGTCGAACAGCTGGAGATGTAAGTATAGAGAATTTCTTTAAATGTATTAAAAACTGGGATGAAATGTTTGGAAACAAGAAGACAATTCAGAAGGAAAAGTGGTGCAGAAGCACATTGAATTAAAAAAAGATTCTCCTTCAACAAGTAGCATTAAAATACGTGAATTTGCAGCAAGAGGGCACACTAGATAGAGGGCAGAAACTTGAAGACTTACTCATGAAAAAGTTCCATTGAATTCAATGGGACTTTGGTCTGAGTATGAATTTTGGGTCAGTGTTAATCTCTGCATTCACGTGAGATACCATGGTGCCTCTTGAGGTTACACTTCCATGTCCTTCCATTCTCCCACACAGGCCTGGCTCCCAAGCCAGACTCCACCACCCATGACTCACTAGAGTCTCTTGCTGATGTTGCAGTCCTGCATGTATCATCAGACTTTGTTTCAGGTTGATAAAATAAATTTAATTGTTTCAATTCAGGAATATCAGAACATTATTTTTTATTTAAAATGTTGTAACAAAATATTTCTGAATGATTTTTTTCTGAAATTTCATTATGTGAAAAGTTTTGATAGTTAGATTTTCCATCCTAATTCAGAATGAAGGAAAAAAGTCAGAATATCAGAATTTCTCCCAGGAAAGGAATTTCATTTTTGATCAGCTCTAGAAAGGGATTTAACAGTAGATGTGCTGGCACAACAGCAGGGTTTTATCTAAATAACCAGACTCAGTCAGATTTATTAGTCAAAGATAAATAGCACAATACAGAAACAAAAGTGTTAATACTTAACCAACAAACAAAGTCTCACCGCATTTAATCTATTCTGAAATTATGAGCTCACTTCTGCTCATTATATACTACCCTTGTTTACAACGAAATGGAAGATTCACATATCCCACACTATTACCTAGGATTCATGTGCCAGATCTGACCATTGTCTTGTTTTGGATACAGTTTTCTAGAAGTCAGCAAAATTAGAGACATCTGCAACTTGGTATAGTCTGCATGTTGGGTAAGCATCAACAAGACTATTAATCTTTAACTTGTCTTTCTGGTATATCTCTGTGCCTAGTGCTTCATACCTGCCCTTGGTTAAAAACCTAATGAAGTAAAAAGTGTCCTGAGCAGAACTTAATATGAATATAATTGACAGTTATTCAAAAACACACTTGATTTATTGACAATATTTATTGACTATTGGTATTGTCCAACACAAAGGTTCCTGTGTGGTAGGGCTACTACTTCAAACCTAACACATCTTTCTTATCTAGTTTTTTGAGATGTTTCGCAAAGCATAAAAATGCCTAGCACAGATGCCATCTGGATATTCATCTTTTGCGAGCCTCAACATATATCTTAATTTCTGACAGATTCCCCTTGGCTTTCTGCACATACAGAAATTGCAATCATCTAATTCCCATGCAGTTCAAAGTTATACAGTTTAGCATGAATATAAAAGCAATCTAAATATAATATACTCTACATATTTACTACTAGCTATTTTCTTATGTTAATTACACAAACACCTTATTCAATCATACTTACAGATAAAGCAATAAAGTAATTTACATTTTTCTTAGTACATCTGCTTTTGAGAGCTGTTTTTGCAGTCTTTTAGTACCACTCCAGTCCTTATATGAAACTGCCATTGCAACATCAGCCCAATAGATTTTAAGACAGTTATTTCCCCATTGGTCTAGCCAGAAAGCATTATGAGACTCTGATTCAGTTTGCAATGGAGTGGAAGGAATGATAAGGATTTGTTATGGTCTAGATTTTGCGGGGCCACGACTGTCATTTGCTATATGTTTGTACAAATCCCAACTCAATAAGGTCCCAGTCCTTACTGGGGCTTCTGGACACAACAAGAATGTCATGGCAGAGCAAAGAATTATGTGGAAGCAATATGTGGTATCCCACATATCATGATGGTATACCATAGTACCATCCATTTTTTACATAATATAACTGTGTCCCTTTATTGAGTTATTTGTTGCCTACTCTAATGCTCATAGTCTAGAATTCAGTAATCAACCAGTCAATAAGAGTCCTTTTTTAGAATCTGTTTCCTAAATCTGATTACAGCACATACATGGAGATGCGTGTAATCAGATGAAGGTGTACATCTGTACACAGAATAGAGCCCATGATAAATACATGAATGGGATCATATGATGGGATTGTCTTTGATAGTGGGGGACTGGACTTGATGACCCTTCTAGTCCTATGTCCCTATGAGAAGTTACATAGAAAATGGTGTACCACAGCCAGGATCATATTTGAAACTATCGTCCAGTGTGGTGTTGCAGCTGTGAATTCGAATCCCTTCCTAGGCCCTGATTCAGCAAGGTACTTAAGTATGTGCCTCGTTTTAAGCACATGGATAGTCATGCTGAACTCAATGTGACTACTCTTGTGCTTTACACTAGGCACGTACTTAAATATCTGTGTGAATCGAGGCTCTGCTACCTGATGTAGTCCTGCACATTTTCCACAATAAGAGGACGAGTATTACAACATCTGACAGCTTGTGTCAGAGGGCAAGAGCAAACTCACCAGGAACACACATTGTGGAGTGGATAGCAGCTATAATGGAATTGCTGAACTTAATTACTTATTTTAAATTTTATTTTACCAAGCAAAAGCCATTACCTTCATGGCTGGGACAGCAGTGTTCATTTATCAACCCTCAGGTTATTATTAGATGTTCTTATCGCTACATACATTCATTGCAGAAACTTCTAAATAAATCAACATTTTCAAGTGTCACAGATGAAAGTTCTCACAGCAGTTTGGAAAATTAGATTCAACTTGAATTGGAAATCTAGATTTTGACATGAAAAATATTTAAAATTGTGTTGCTTTATTTAATGAATAATTAAATCAAAGTTAGGATAAAGTAATAACAAAACCACACAAACCCAAACTGGAATAGAAAAGATCCACCATCCCTTCACAGTGATGTTGTAAGTTGGCTTTTCAAATTAGTGAAAGACAAAGTATGCATTTAAATGAAGATGTTTTGATAGGGTGAGATCCAAGGTGCTTAAATTAGGTTTCAGCAACAAATTTGCTTTAGATTGAATGGCATTTCATTGCTAAATTAGTTCTTTTTCTGTCATAGTGGAACTGAAAAGGTTAATGAGAAACTACAATTTACAGTAGAAAGTTACTTGAAAAATTGATTTATCTTTGTTTAAGAAGCCTTGTACTGCCTAGCAGGGGTTGTGTTTCTACAGCACATTTGGAGCTGTGTACTTAAAGACCATGTTTACCCAGGCCAAGCCAGCAACAATTATAATTACATGTCGAGCACTTTTACCCTCCGTATACGTACTGTAACAGCATGTCCACCGATTGCTGTGTACCCCCCCGCAGTCTGCCACTCTGATTTGTCTCTGAGGGAGTGTGTTCGTAATTCTCTTGATATGAGGTCCATAGGAAAAGTACCCTCAAAGGATGGCAGTGATGACTTTCTCCTTGCCAAATACTGACTTGGTGACTAGGAATGATGTGCTCAGTAGAAGAGGCAAAGACAGGGGAAAACACATACAAGTAACATTCAAATCCCAAAAGAAATAGTTGGGCCTTCTTATTTCCAGTTTGGATTAGGACCCAAGCTCATTTTAGAGTGTAACATACACTATTCCTTTCTTACAAGCCTAGGTCAAGATAAAAAAAAAAGTTCCACACTGGGGATATCTGACCAGCTGCTCTTCTGCAGAAAGTCATGACTGAGCAATTTAATAATAGATTATTGGATATTTTTAACACCAGGCTTTCAGAGAATTAGGAGGTTGAGTAAATGTTTGGGGATTTGCTAAATGCATTTATTTAGGGCCTGATTCTGTCATCCTTACTCACATTTAGCCAGGCAATCAATTGCACTTCTAGTGGAGCGAGATAGAACTGAATGCAAGTAAGGGTAGCAGAATCCAGTCCTTACGTTTAACAATTTACTCATATCCTAACAAATCTTCCCCATTGCTTTTATGAATTTCAATAAATCATGTAAGTACATCTGTTTTTATACAGGAAGATCTGAGGAGGAGCAGCACATACAAAGATTCTATGTTAATGATCTTATTCAGGAAAGCACTTAAGCATATGTTTAAATCTCAATGACTGTAATGGAACTTAAGTGGCTTGTATGAATAAGGATGTATTCCTAAATCAGAGCTTAATAGAGTACTTCCAGCTCCCAAGTCTTACGCACCAGAACTGAGCAGTTGGTGGAAAAAATGTAATTGTGATCATGTTTGCTAAATCCAACTCAGAACCTGATCTGAAAATATCTGTTCCTTTTTTATTTTATTTTTGATGAGAATTTGGGCCATGAGTTTTTGTTTATACAAGTGTTTAGTGAAGTTCTTTTTTATTTGTGTACAATCAGGTATTTGTGCCAGAAGCAGTGGTGAGAAAAGGTTGTGAGAAATTAGGAAAGTGTTTTAAAATAGGGCTACAATCCTGCAAACTTTAAATTATGTCCATGCTTAACTTTAAGCATGTGTGTAGTTCCACTTTTTTCACTGTGAGTAATTAAAAAACTACCATATGATTGAAGTTAAGCATGTTTCCAAATAAATTGCAGGAGCAGAGCCTAAATAAATACATCACCATGAACAGCAGTGAGGGGGAGATGGCAGACAAGAGGCCCCAATTTTGCCAAGTAGTGGGATGCCTGGATATAGTACTTTAGATATAAAGAGTAAATTTCCATTTTATGTATACCTGTTCAATCTCTTTGAGGCCTCTTAGGGAGATAATGAAAGCAGAATGTAGCCCATAAAATAGCGTTAAAGGCTGCAAAAATATAAAAAAAAATCACTGAAATGTCAACAACATTTATTTTAATGTTGTAATTTTGCCCTAAGATTTTAGGACTTGCTGCCCTTTTCTCACTAAAACTCCAGCTGTGCTGATTATAATGAGTCTTTAGAACACATTAAATCATAGCTCTACTACTCACCAATGAACAAATATGTGACACTATCCATTAACACGGGTGAAAGAGATCCAAAATGAGTGAAGAGGAAGAAACACGGTATCATTAGTGATGAATTCCCTTAGAATATATAAAAGTTGGGATGGGGGGTTATGATCTCAGTTTGAGGATTTTCCATATCTAACACCATCAATTTATAGTATTATACAGTGAGTTTTCACTAGGCTTGTTTTTAAGGAGGATAAACTTGGGTCAGTAATGAGCTGTGATGTACCACATAATGAGGCACAGTTAAAGGTAGGTGTGTATAAAATAGTACAGGGGTGGCCAACCTCAGCCTGAGAAGGAGCCAGAATTTACCAATGTTCATTGCCAAAGATCCACAGTAATACGTAAGCAGCCCCCCGTCAACTCTTCCCCGCCACCGCTCCCAGCGCCTCCCGCCCACAGGGAGCCCTGTCAATCAGCACCTCCCCTCCATCCCCTCACCTCCCAATCAGCTGTTCCATGGTATGCAGGAGGCTGGGGAGGAGGGGGAAGGAGCGAGGGCACTGCAGGCTGAAGGGAGGGGGCGGGAAGGGGTGGAGTGGGGGCAGGGCTTATGGCAAAGCCAGGGGTTGAGCAGTGAGCACCCCCGGCACATTGGAAAGTTGGCACCTGTAGCTCCAGCCCTGGAGTCGGTGCCTATACAAGGAGCTGCATATTAACTACTGAGATAGTACAACAAAGGTTGTTCTTTGGTATCTGAATTCTCCATGTGGTGGGCTGCAATGTTTCTTTACATATACAATTTACACTTTGCTGGGGAGATTCAACTAAATTAATATATCTATTTTAGCAAGATGAAATGAAGCAAAAGAAATATGAAATACAGAGGGTGGGATCTGGATCACAAAAAAGTATATCACTTCCACAGCACATATCTTGACAGGCAAGATGGTGAATCCCTTATTCACATTCATAAGCAGTTACACTCTATTAACTTCAGTGGGACTGCACCCATGAGAAGAAATTCAAAATCTGGCCCATATAATTGTAAATTTTTTAAATCAATGCAACGTAAAATAAAGAAAACTAGAAATATAGTTTCTATTGCTTTGGAATTTTGTCAGATTTCACAGAGCAGATTTTCAAGGGCCCAAAGGGCTTCTAGGTGCCCAACTCCCATTGAAAGTCAATAAGATTTTTGCACCTAACTCCCCCTTGGCTTTGAAAACCACCCCTGTCGTATGGAAGCTGTCTATCCCCCATGTGTTGTAACAAAGGGTGAAGCTGAATGCAGGCTAAGTTGAACAAGTAGAACTTCCTTAAACCCTGTGCACTGCTCTGTCCCCATGGCAGCATTGCCTTCAGCTCAGCTTGCCTTCATTCCCTGCTCCTCTGGTGTCCCATCAATAATAGGCCCTTCAAGGAACATAGGAACTACTGAGTCTAGTTCCACTGACCATGATACAGACACTGCTTTTATTGTACTTCAATACTAAAGGAAAATATTGCCAGGTTAAAAACAAAAGAAAAAAACGGACTGTTAATGGTTAACTATTTATTATTTGTGTTTTACTGACACGCACAATGTGCTTGGCACTGTCCATATATACATGCAGCCAGTCTCTGCCCTCAGGAGCTTGCAGTTAAAGAGAGGCACCACTAGCAGTCAGGAACACCTGTTGTGTCCTTCTAGGGTGCTAGCAATGCCCTAGAGAAGGGCAACAAAGATCTGACAAGATTATGACTATCAACAGATGGCTTAGGCAGTGGTGCTATAAGGAGGGCTTTGGATGTATGGCCACTGGGAGGCATTCATGGACAGAGGACGGTTCTCTCGGGATGGACTTCATCTGAGTAGGGAAGGAAATAGACTTCTAGGATGGAGGCTGGCAGAACTGATTAAGAGAGCTTTAAACTAGGAATTAGGGGGAGATGGCTGGGAGATGTCAAGGTAATCTCCATGCCGGATTTTAGCATTGAGAGGGAAGAAAACAAAGTAAGAAAGGATAAAGCCGTGGGTAGGATAATGTATATAAGGAGGAAGGGCAGTGTGGATACCATCTAATAGGTTATACTGGCTGTAGAATGACTGTGCCTAATAGGGTACAGAAAGTGAGCGAGGCCAAACAGCAAAAATTAAGATGTTGGTACACCAATGCGAGGAGCCTAGGTAACAAAATGGAGGAACTAGAGCTACTGGTGAAGAAAGTGAAACCAGATATTATAGGGATAACAGAAACATGGTGGAATAGTAGTCATGACTGGACTACAGGTATTGAAGGGTATGTGCTGTTTAGGAAAGACCAAAATAAAGGTAAAGGTGGTGGAGCAGCATTGTATATCAATGATGAGGTAGAATGTAAAGAAATAAGAAGTGATGGAATGGATAAGACAGAGTCCGTCTGGGCAAAAATTACATTGGGGAAGAAAACTATTAGAGCCTCCCCTGGGATAGTACTTGGGGTGTGCTATAGACCACCAAGATCTAATTTGGATATGGATAGAGCCCTTTTTAATGTTTTTAATAAAGTAAATACTAATGGAAACTGTGTGATCATGGGAGACTTTTACTTCCCAGATATAGACTGGAGGACAAGTGCTAGTAATAATAGTAGGGCTCAGATTTTCCTAGATGCGATAGCTGATGGATTCCTTCATCAAGTAGTTGCTGAACCGACTAGAGGGGATGCCATTTTAGATTTGGTTTTGGTGAGTAGTGAGGAGCTCATAGAAGAATTGTTTGTAGGGGATAATCTTGGTTCAAGTGATCATGAGCTAATTCAGTTCAAACTGAATGGAAGGATTAACAAAAATAAATCTGCAACTGGGGTTTTTGATTTCAAAAGGGCTGACTTTCAAAAATTAAGGCAATTAGTTAGGGAAGTGGATTGGACTGAAGAATTTATGGATCTAAAGGTAGAGGAGGCCTGGGATTACTTTAAATCAAAGCTGCAGAAGCTATTGGAAGCCTACATCCGAAGAAAGGAGAAAAAATTCATAGGCAGGAATTGTAGACCAAGTTGTATAAGCAAGCATTTCAGAGAGGTGATTAAGAAAAAGCAGAAAGCATACAGGGAGTGGAAGATGGGAGGGATCAGCAAGGAAAGCTATCTTATTGAGGTCAGAACATGTAGGGTTAAAGTGAGACAGGCTAAAAGTCAAGTAGAGTTGGACCTTGCAAAGGGAATTAAAACCAATAGTAAAAGTTTCTATAGCCATATAAATAAGAAGAAAACAAAGAAAGAAGAAGTGGAACCGCCAAACACCGAGGATGGAGCCGAGGTTAAGGATAATCTAGGCATGGCCCAATACCTAAACAAATACTTTGCCTCAGTCTTTAATAAGGCTAAAGAGGATCTTAGGGATAATGGTAGCATGACAAATGGGAATGAGGATATCAGCAGAAGAGAAATTCAAACAGCTTAATTGGACACTAAATCAGGAGGCCCAGATAATCTTCATCCAAGAATATTAAAGGAATTGGCACCCGAAATTGCAAGCCGATTAGCAAGAATTATTAATGAATCTGTAAACTCAGGAGTTGTTCCGTATGATTGGAGAATTGCTAACATAGTTCATATTTGTAAGAAAGGGAAAAAAAGTGATCCATGTAACTACAGGCCTGTTAGTTTGACATCTGTAGTATGCAAGGTTTTGGAAAAAATTTTGAAGGAGAAAGTAGTTAAGGACATTGAAGTCAATGGTAAATGGGACAAAATACAACATGGTTTTACAAAAAGTTGATCTTGCAAACCAACCTGATCTCCTTCTTTGAGAAAGTAACAGATTTTTTAGACAAAGGAAATGCAGTGGATCTAATTTACCTAGATTTCAGTAAGGCGTTTGATACCGTGCCACACGGGGAATTATTAGTTAAATTGGAAAAGATGGGGATCAATATGAACATTGAAAGGTGGATAAGGAATTGGTTAGAGGGGAGACTACAACGGGCCCTACTGAAAGATGAACCGTCAGGCTGGAGGGAGGTTACCAGTGGAGTTCCTCAGGGATCAGTTTTGGGACCAATCTTATTCAATCTTTTTATTACTGACCTCAGCACAAAAAGTGGGAGTGTGCTAATAAAGTTTGCGGATGATACAAAGCTGGGAGGTATTGCCAATTTAGAGAAGGACCGGGATATCATACAGGAGGATCTGGATGACCTTGTAAACTGGAGTAATAGTAATAGGATGAAATTTAATAGTGAGAAGTGTAAGGTTATGCATTTAGGGATTAATAACAAGAATTTTAGTTATAAGCTGGGTACGCACGAATTAGCAGTAACGGAGGAGGATAAGGACCTTGGAGTATTGGTTGATCATAGGATGACTATGGATGACTTCAGAGGAGTGAAGTTTCGGAATAGCCTTCCAAGGGGGGCAAAAGATCTATCTGGCTTTAAGATTAAACTCGACAAGTTTATGGAGGAGATGGTATGATGGGATAACATGATTTTGGTAATTAATTGATCTTTAAATATTCATGGTAAATAGGCCTAATGGCCTGTGATGGGATGTTAGATGGGGTGGGATCTGAGTTACCCAGGAAAGAATTTTCTGTAGTATCTGACTGGTGAATCTTGCCCATATGCTCAGGGTTTAGCTGATTGCCATATTAGGGGTCAGGAAGGAATTTTCCTCCAGGGCAGATTGGAAGAGGCACTTGAGGTTTTTCGCCTTCCTCTGTAGCATGGGGCATGGGCCACTTGCTGGAGGATTCTCTGCTCCTGGAAGTCTTTAAACCACAATTTGAGGACTTCAATAGCTCAGACATAGGTGAGGTTTTTCGCAGGAGTGGGTGGGTGAGATTCTGTGGCCTGTGTTGTGCAGGAGGTCAGACTAGATGATCATAATGGTCCCTTCTGACCTTAGACTTTATGAATCTATGAAAGCAGAAGCATCTCGCAAGGCATTCCTGGTATACTTTTCAATATCTTGTGTGAGAATCAGCCTGCTCTCACTCTGCCTCCAGATCAATATATCTATTTCAGAGGGATTTTTCAAGCCTTGGGTATACACCACAGTAAAATGGGGTGGGGAAAGTGGAGAGGGGAAAAACACGATTGATCTGTGTTCATAAAGTATTGTGCTTATTTCACTTACAAGAATGTGTACATCTATGGTCAGTTATTTCTTACCTAGCATTTCAAAGCTAATTTAAATAGATGAGCAAGTTTTACTAGAAAATTGAGGAGCAAAAGTGCAACCTTGGCACTAAGGTGACATGCTGAGCATTTTAGGAAGTGCTTTAAAAATGTGTAGTATCCTTGTCAATGGAGTGTTATTCTGTCCAGAAAAGTGATACAGTAAATAATAATATATATTTTATTTCCATATTTATTTTCTATTTGTGACCCGCATATCAAATGTATTAAGTTTGCAAATTTTGATCAAGAGTCCTCTAACCAAGTTCAAAACCCACCTGGTTTTTTTTTTCTGCTTCATACATCCTTAGTAACTACCATAGGTTAGCACTCTTCTCTCTGGAATCAGAGTTTATTTGGCTACTCTGTTGATGCCTGAGACTGAATTTGACACAGCTTGCTTGTCTGCTGCTATTATATATTAACTTTGCTGGGCAAACTGTAGTAAAGTGGCCCCCACTGAACAAGGCTGAGGAGGGTAGTACTAAAGGCCATATGCACAGAGTTACTTTTCTGATCATAACTGAACTTGAAAAATTACTTCAGAAAATTCTGCTTTGCTCAATTCACAACTTTCTTTGTGATGGTTTTTAGTCTTTTGTAACTGTTTTCCACCTTATTGTCTATAAAGTTGCACAGAATTTGTTCACAGAGTGAAAGCTTGTGTTATAAGCTGAAAAGCAGGGAAGAAAGATTTTTGTTCCAAGAAGGAGGTGGTTGAAGATTTTCCATGCACTTATGTTACCCGCACAACCTAGGGCACCCAGCCTATATCCTACTAATGGCTCAAGACATGACCCAGTCAGTTTAGACACTTCCACCCTTTCCCTTCTGAGGGCTCGGAAAGTAAGGTACCTACTCTTACTCGTGGGGCTCAGGGAGAAACCTGGTCTATTTAAGTACTCACCCTTTCCCATGGGGCTCAGGGCTCTAGCGGTCTGCAGCACCTTTTCCCAGTGAAAGAGTTTCACACAGCTGTGCTCTAAACATCTACTTATTAGCAACACATACAGAATACATATACCAAGCAAATCTCTTATGCTACAACTCCCAATATACAAATTTCACAAGATGGCCAGTCAAGATCCACTCATTTGGGGGTTCCCGGCCATGCCTCTGCACATCATGGTTGTGCAGAGGGGTCAGAGTTCCAGCAGCTTGATGTTGAAGTGCAGTCTGGAAATGGTTCCCAAAGAGCATTGTTTTTCATTTACATTACATAGGTAAAACTAGCTACCTCCTTCAAATTTACTATCACATTAACCCTTAAGTAACACAAATTTTACCCAATTACACACTGGCACCTATGTGTCCTCCTTCCTGCCAAATTTTTTTTATAGTTAATCTTTCATGCCTAAATTGTAAGTTAATTGTGACCTTCTCCGTTTCTGCAGATGATCAGCATAAATTCGCTGGTGAGAGCTTATTTTATCATTTGTTGAGTCTCTGTATGCTCCCTAAAATTTCCTAACACCTGGGTGTCTCTACTTTACAACCTTGGTGGTTATAACACTTGTTAGGGACATTCCTGAGGTGGGGGAGCTTTATCAGCAGCAGAAAGTTCTTTTTTCTTCAGTTTTAGTGGGAAACTCCCTGAGTTTCGCCATAGGCTGGTTTAATATGGGGGTGCTGATTAGGTTCCAGGCCTGCACTTACATTTTCATATAAAGCCCACAAACTCCTGATTCAAGGCTAGGTTGTGCCTTTAAGCAAAGACTCGAGCAATGGCAGGAGAGTAAGCAGAGTGCTCCCAGAGAGAGGATTGGAAAGAATTGGGCTTCAGAGACACCTCAGAAGAGACAACTCTACAACACAATCCTTCCAATTCTCCATGTTATGCTGGAGTGAAGCATAAGATTCTATAATGTTTATTAAGGTGGACTGTACTACCCACCCCTGCCCCATGCATCTAGCCAGCTTTGCTGATTGCTGCAGAGGGTGGGCACAACCATTCCTTCATTGTTTCCTGACTAATTGCTTCCACTTGGGAGAACCCTGCATGCAGCCCTATCCTAATACCTAGAACTATGCATAGCCAGGTCTTACCCAGCTGCACAGAGGCTTTCTTTATTTTTCTGCATAACCAAGTTAAACTGGAGCATGATCCAGTCCTCAGTTTGCCACAAAACAAACTTTTGACAAAACAAAAATAAAGGGTTAAAGGTTGTCCATTTAAAAACATACCAAACCACCCAATCCCCATTAGCAAACCCCCTTGGCGAACCAAAGTTGCATTCTGAAATGAGGAAAAGAACATACTGATAGTATGATAAGGTTTTACATCTGGAATCATGCCTGGGTCCAGTTCAGAAGCTTCTGTGTTGCATTATAGGGATAACAGAGAATGGTGCACATTTTATGATATCCCTTATATCTCTAATGCTTTGGAGGGCTTGAAGTCTTAAGATTTTCCTATTATGCCTGAGCGTTTGTCCCCTTTTCAACCCACATGCTATCGAGCCAGACAAGGTGCTTCTGTTCAAAAGTACATCAAAATGCATCACCACAGCTGTTGTTACAGTAAACAGGAATGCAGCAATACCAGGACATTAAAGGGTTGTGGTTGTTGATTCCCCCCCTTTAAATCAGTCCATTCATATTCCCTTTTCCTTCTGCACTGATTCTTTCTCAGTTCAGTTCTTCATTTATCCCCTCCGCCCGCATAACTGGTAATTTGCAATTCCCATACACACATCCTAAAAAAAAAATCAACCTAACTTAATTACTGTGGGTTTTTTTTAAATGTTTTGAATTAAAGAATGAAATCTTTAGATCAACATATTGCTGTGCATGACTGATACTCCTTCCTCTCTCATCCTTTTTGCCCTGGAGAAGTCCCATTAGGAAAAAGAATGTGTTGGACAATCTAACATTCTTTTTTTATGAGTCTTTTTATTAATTATTATTATTATTATTATTTACACTGGCTAAGCTGCCATGGCAGACATGTGTTTGTCTGGATAACGTATTCATTGAATCTCTCATATCCTTTCCCTGGAAGAACTGACTTCACAGAAGGCCTAAGCTTTGCAATGTCAGACTGTCGTTAGTATCTCTTCAGTAAACTCTTAAGTGAATCTGACAGTTGATAGTGATTATTAACCTTGCACTGAACCAGTAATTAATTCATTCAGGCTGCACGGGGAAAAAAAAAAGCTAAACCAAACTTGAGTGCTCTGGCTCAGTGATTCTGCTGAATCCAAGTGCCTTAATCTGATATTGTTTTAACTCATTAGCATTCACTATGTAATCTGGAGATTGAATTCATTACATATATCATTTCTCTATAGCCCATACACCCACTTGCAATTCCCAAAACACATTTTTTCCTCTACACATTTCAGTCTTGGAAGAAGAAAATGAGGTTAAGAAAATAAATATCTGAGGGGGGATGCTGTTTAGAGGATACTAGGAAAATCCTACACCTTTGGCAGAGCTATTAAATTCAATAGGATTGCCCTGGGTGCGAGTAAGGGCAACATTTGGCCCCATATATGTTTAAGACAATGATTTATATTCCTTATAGAACCATAAGGCGGATGTTGTTATGTTTTTACTATGGTGCCAGATATTTGTATTCACAACTAATTTCTAAGCAAGATATTGGAGACAGCGGGAAAGCATTATTCTTAAGAGAGCAAAGTTTGATCCATTGAAATCACCTTTGAATCATTTGTCTTCAGACCCACTCAGTTTGAGATGGTTATCCAGCTACAGGATGGGACATAAAGATCCCAACTCCGTATAGCCGCAGTGAAAGCAAGCTCATATAAAGAAAACCTAACATGTACTATGGTCCTTGATGGACTTAGTTCCACATTTACTCAAAAGTTAACTCAATAATACCCAAATGACACCACAGAACTCACCTTGCAACGAAAAACTTATTTTACTACCCTACAAACCCCTTTTGGGCCCTTGCCTCTCCCGATGAAGCTGTGGTTGTAAACCCTCATGAAAATCCTCCATTCTTTTAGGCTAACATGTATTTGCTTCACGCTAGCTGCTGTGACATTTTTGTTTCTGGATACACAGATGTCTGACACACCTAACAGAATTTTCTCTGTTTGTCTGTATGAAGAAGAGGCTGGTATCTTTGGCCAATTTATTGCTTCTGATGTTCCCCTGCCTGCTGGTATATGTTATCACAATGTAATTGTCTGATTTTTCCTGGTTGGTCTGCTCCTGGATTAGAAAGGCAGAAGCATCAAATGAGTCATTGTTGCTTCTAGTCTGTTGATTGTCTATTATTTTTCTTCTTTGACAAGCTATTGTCTCAAGCTTTTGTGACAAACAACACTATGCTGTCCAGGTGAGTTTCCAAACTTTGGAGACCTCGACCTATTATTAGGCTCTTCCACTCTGCAGGTTCAAGAGAACAACAATTTCAGAGATTCTGCTTGATTAGTTATTACCTGAAAGATTTTCCATTTATTTTATTAAAATTTTGTCCAAATTATTTTGAAAACACAGATCACTGGGGGAGTGTAAAAATAATTTGAATCCATCAAAATTAGAGATGACTTCAGAATGACTTCTTATAGGTCTAGCAGGCATATGGGGTCTGATCTGGGGTCAATAAAAAGACTACCATTGATTTCAATGGACTTTGGCTTTGACCGTGTGGCACCTACAGATATGATGTAGACTGTACAGCACAGAGAGACACAAAGATACCAGTCTAGTACACTGATGCTCAATTCTTTTAAAAAATGGTAAAGCAATGAAATAAAATAACCTCCTTTAGGGACTGAAACACTGTTGGATAATATGATTTGGCAAGTGGCAACACTGAAGTCATTTGGGCTGAATGTATTAGATGTCAAAAAGCTATAATTAATTTTAGTGGTTGTTTAACAAAATGTGCTCTCTGCATGCTGCACTCATTTCTCTTTTCCTTTGTTCTTTTCTGTAATTGCTTGCATATTTATCTGTAGTCTTTATGATCTCATAGGTATGGTCTTTTTTGCAGTATATATATATATATATATTTAATTTTTCTGTATTACTTTTGGTAAAAAAAATAATTATCAAAATCCATGCTGTTGTGATGTTCTGCTGCTGCAGTTAAATGTTCTTTGCTTCACTTTGAAGTTCTTTTCACTCTTAATTTTTCATATCAATGAACTCTGGGACTGTATTTAAGGGCCAGCAATTTCAAAGGAGTCACACTCCCTATTGGTTCACCAGATTTGAGCTTCTCTCATCCTCTGGATAGAGGAGATAGACAATATTTCAGAGACTGAAGAGGATCAAATTAATCTTTGATAAGGTCAGTGCATCAGGGTTGAATTTTCCACCTCCGTCCTTACTTTGTATTTGTGTTTGTATCATTGCAGGCAGCTCCCTGGTGCATTGAAATGGTGAGGTTCCAAAATAATCCCACATATCCATTCAAAAGGCCTGCTTCTCTACTGTCTTTCACCTTGTATATTACATTACACCTGTGCAAGGTGTAAATGCTACCAATTCTGCCCCAGGCTTTGTATCTGTATTCTGTTGAAGGTGATGGGATTACACGCATGTATTCAAGACAATAATTTGGTTTTAACATGTTATGGGTCTATTGCTGCAAAATGTTAAGCAACTCTTGCAGGTCAGAGAAGCCTTGACTCACAACAAACACAATGTTCCCAGTATTATGGATCAGAAACTGATAGCAAATGTTCTGCATGTGAACGGTGGATAAGCCTTTCATTTTATGTGCTAGTTGTGACACTTATGGCAACACAACTCATAAATTGTAATGAACCACAGCTAATATGTGTAATTAAATGGCATGTTTATTGTCCACCTTTTGAATATTATTAAATAGCACATCATTGAAAACCTATTTTAGGACCAGATGTGCCTAACCACTGTATATCAGTAATTTTAGTAATCAGTGCTACTACTAAGATGTCACAATGCCTACAAGAGTAGTTCCTACATGAAGAGCAGGTGGCTCATGCTCAGTCTGAGCAAGAATGAAACAATTCTAGCTGGAAGGGAGCAATGCTTTGAAGAACTCTCCAGGAAACTGTTCTATCCTTCCATTGAAGTCATGCAGTCCATTTGTCAAAGTGGTGCAGATCATCAGTGTGTTCTTGGACTCATCTCTGATCAGGTAGCACCAGTGATGACAAAAAAAACCTTCCACCTTCAGGTTGAAAGAAAACTTCATGCTTCCTCCCAGGTGAGAATCTGGCCACAGTTATGTCCAACATAGATAAATGTAATTCACTGTATCTGAAGTGAAAAGTAAGAACAATACAAGGCTTTATTTTGTGCCGAGTGTAGGTAGCCGCCTCCTCCAGGGATTAGGCTGCCATGACCACATCAAGTCGGAGCTCCAGTCTTCCCACTTAGCTTCTGCTGCCAGTTCAGTGCCTTCATCCTGTTCTTCAAAGTCCTTAAATAGGTACAGCTTCCCACTTACATTAGGGAGTGAATCTCAGGTTATGAATTGTTGAGACAGCTATACTCTGGGACTATGAAGATGACAAAGTCAAGAGCGAAACATTTGAGACCAGTAGATAAGACTTTTTTGGCCATTGGGATCTGGGCGGTGAATGAACAAAGTCTGCATCTCACTTACACTACAAAACCTTCCTTTCTGATAAATCTTTCCCCCATAATTAGAATGACATTCACAGCATCAACCCTCCCCTTTCCCCACAAGCAAACAAACAAACCTACCCCAGGTAGAAGTTTTCACAACCAGAGAGCCACTCGGAGCATTGTTATGCTAATTAACCTGGAAGGCACTCAGATATTATAGAGATGGACATCAATATAAATGCCTAAGACAGTAAGATTTACATTTCAGCCATTTACAGTCTGTTTCCAAACACTTGACTCTTCCTTTGCTTATGATTTTCACTCAAGCTGCAGTTTCAAGAACAAACAAACAAAAACCAAACTTCTTTAAAAAGATTGCTTAAAAATAAACACAGTGAACTGAATAGAAATATCTATCATCACTCATTTATGAATTGGAAGAATTTCACTCAGCTGAAACAACATATGAGCTTTGATCTACAATCTATAAACATGTGAAAATAACACCCATTTCAGCTCAGTCCACTCTAGCTTAATGCCTTTTTACTGTGTGTGAGTATGTGTTTTTGTACATAATGATTAAAAAGTTCCTTCTGGTTTGAGAATTATTCCCTATACTTACAATGGAGAATACTTGTGGAAACTGTTTGCGCTTTTTCCCCCTTGCACTTGCAAAACAAATTTTCTAGTTGTGACAACAATAGTATTCAAATATGTACAATAAATATGTCTTTTCATTAAAAAATGTTAGATGATGCTCCATACAGTTTATAAGCTGAGTTGTTGTTTGTGTCAATATGTGATTTATTCAGCTTCTTAAAAAAATTGCACTACAGGTAACAAAGAGCATTTCTCTAAGATCTAACTTCCAATATAGCTATTTAGATAAAACTTTTAAGGCTACCTGTAATAGTGCAATTTGATCACTTCCAACACTGAACAAAACACCATTAACTCCTTTTTGTTGTCTTTACTCACTGCATGGGAGGATGCTGGAAGCAGACAGGCCAGCCTATTGCAGTAGCATCAGGAAAAGAAAGGTTGCTACTGCTGCATGGGGACCAAGATTTTCAGGAAGTGCTTCTTTTGTTCTCATAGATAGTCAGACTCCCAAGTTCTCTTCTCCACAAGTACCACATCCTAAACAGGCTCACTGAATATATCTCCTTACTTTTCCAAGCTGCAGATCTATGTAACGAGATGAGACATAGTATACAAAGTGCTATGGGATGAAAAAGAGATATAGCCACATGAAGTAATATTTAAAGTTCTATAAAATGTAAGTCGTCTTAAACTAAATGTCAATCTTCCATCTCAAAAGATGAGGGTGTAAGCCCTAAAGCAGTTTAGTTACTATATATTGTGCTGCAGCATCATGAGTGGCTATAAAGTCCAATTAACAAGTGGCAGTCCTTGCCACAGATAATGCAGGGGTAAAGAGCAAAGCCAGATGTAGCCAGCACATTACTAGCACTTTTTAAGTTACACTTATAATTAAGAAGTAGAAATCACCTGGTGTTGAAAAAGCAGAATGACAATCTTTTAGCTGGGGAAGGTTTGAAACAGGCAATTTTTAAACCAACATGCACTTTACCTTCACTTCAGCCATTTCAAATTGCTTGTCTGTACAACAAATCTAGCTCACTCAGAAGCTTCTGTCCTCCTCTTGCTTGTTATATTTCTTTGCATCATCCAGTTTCTAGACAATTTAATTGTTTCTTCACAGTATGTAAACCTTTTAACTTCTCCAGCAATGTGGAGAATTAAACTCACGGTGGATCCAGTGTCACAGATGACAAACACCTGTCCACATGCTACAGCAGCGAATTACTCACATTCTTTAAGAGGGGTAACATTCTCCCTGTCACACAGTTACAGATTTTTAGGGGAAAATGGTGACTGACATATTTTACTTGTGCTGGTCAAACAATTTTCTACAAGTCCTGGGCCAGGATCTGCCATACATCCTAACACTTTGTACTTCATTCTTCTCTGAGTAGTCCTCTTGGCTACTCTGTAGGGGCAAGCTGGGAGGCAAGTGAGGTGAACTCCAGCCTATCGGGATAGGTCAGGGAATAGCGTACTGATCAATGTTTAAAAGGGATCAGAATCTTACCCAATATTTGTTATGAATTTAGCCCTTTTATCAGTTAGCAAAATGTGTTTGAGCCAATTATTATACTCTGAGATTCAGTTCATGATATTTCCAAATACAGTGGTTAGTGCTAAGTGTAATCATTTATGATATTCATAAACTATTTGCTTCAAGTATTTCTTATTCCCTATGGGCCAGATTGTGAATCCCTTATTCACACTGGTATGCACTTAGTACCAGTGAGCCAGTCCCTATCAAGGATACAATATTACCCCAACAGCCAGAAGTGAAGTCTCTTCTAAATCTATAATGCAGTTCAGTGGTGAGCTGCTAGAGAGTGCTTGCGAGCAATGCAGTCTGCTTTGCACCTTCCCCTGGAGACTGAAAGCAACATCTGGTTCCTGACAACTTCTGTAGTCATGAAGTGAGAGATTTATGAGGTTGGATTTGATCTCTGGTCTCCCATGAGGTAGAGTGTGTAGCATCACCAGGCAGAGCTAATTTAGCTTCCTAAAGGTGAACTTCAAAGGCTTTATATTAATAAATATTCAGGGGGGTTTCATGCTAGCTACAAGAATATGTATAGACTTAACGTTACAAATACATTTGATAAAAGCACATACCTGAAAGTCAATTCCTCTTTTACCTGCCTACATTTAGAACTGTTTTCCCCCCTTGTGGCTGTGATGCTATGAGCTCTTGTAAACATGGAATCCTCAGGCCTTAGCATGTATGTAAGAGGCCAGTACTTTAAGGAGCTAGGTGCTTCCTGCAAGGTGGTGAAGTGAACGGAAAGTGACAGCACACAGCTCCTCACAGGATCAGGCCTCATAGGAAGGACTACATTGTTTTCAAACTTAACCGTTTGTAACTGTTAGTAGGTCATATGTCTTGGAGCAAAAGTAACCAGGCTCTGCTCAGTGAACTCTGGTGAAATGATATCCTTTCCCTGCCATAGAAGCAGTCATCAGGCTGCAACTTAGTCCCTCTGCAGCTGCTAATTGAGTCTCAGCTCCTCTAGGCACTCTAGCACTATGCTAAGCGTGGATTTGGGCCCAGGAAATGTGTGTGAATATATACATAGGTGTGGATCAGGTTGCCCTTTTTCTGGTCTGGTCATAATGTCACCTTCCTCATGAGCATAGTCAGGGCTGGTGTGGCTAACTCTCTCTACAATATGCTCTACCTGCACTTCCTGTCCCCTTCCTCCACATAGCCCTTCTGTGGAGGCTAAGCATGTGAGGGTCTAGTGCAGTCCTTCTAAACTCTGGTGAATTTCACCCTCTGGGAAGAGTTGGATTAAGGCTTAGGCACTACAGGCCCATGCCTAAGGACCTAGAACCATGAGTCCCCTTACATGGTTACATCAGAATCTATGCTTTAATTAAAAAAAAACCTGACCCACATGGTTCTCAAGGGAAGTGTGAAAGTGTAATGGATTAATGGAGCCTGAATTATAATAACTCAGGAAGTACTCCATACATCTGAATGGGGCGTTAATTGCAAGATCCACTGCTTGGGGGAGGCCCATTAACACCATCCCAGCAGATTCTGTTTGTTGTAGGAGGAGGAGAATAGTGTGAGCCTAGTCTAGTAGATGCATCCCAGCTGCAGTAAGAACTGGACAGGACCAGCCCCTGTTGCTCTTAGCCCTTCCTGTCCAGGAGGAAGGGGGGAAAAGTTCACAACTTCTTCTGTTCCCAAAGGGAGGAGAGCCCTTGGTGCAGCTCCCAGGGTAGAGAGGAAAAAGGGGAAGGTCTCCCTCCCATTGTCACTCCACTCCATGGAATGGAGCCATAGAGTAGGGCTAGGCCTGGTGTGTGTGTGGAAACTGGAGGAGACATGTCATGGTTTGCCTGTATCCCCAAATTGCCTTAATCTAGGCCTGCCTTAGTATATGACTCTGAAACATTCATTTTTTGGAGTAGCACTTTATCGCATGCACTAGTCCCATTGAAATCAATGGGACTGCTCTCAAAGTAAGTACTACTCATTGGGAGTAAGAGTATCATAAACTGCCTCTTAATGAGTTTGGATATAAAATAAGTTTTCTTTTAAGGCTGCCAAGCTTTGTAAGTCACCTGTGCATTAAGAAAAATGATTTCTTCAGGCTTCTTCCTGAGCATTTTGCTCCTCCTCTCCATTTTTTAATTATCTTAATTTTCCAAAATGCTTTATCACAACACTTTCCTTTATTTACCTGTCTTTAATTGAGATCATTTCACTGAAGATATTACCCACTACGAAGATTATAAATGGTCAAGTTCCTTTCCATAAAGCTGTTTCAGCAAGCTGTCAGACATGAGATTTATTCACACGCTTTAAGGTCAGAATTAGTTTCTCCATAGAAAAGGTGATACTTACTTTACTAAGAAATAGTGTGAGTTGTCAGGCTTGGTAGTGTGTTGTTTCTTGATAATTAGTTCAAAACAATCTCGTAGCTGCTTCAAAGCACATTTTAAATCAGACCTCACTAAGGCCATGTTTACACTATTAAAGTACTCCGATTTTACAGAAGTTGATTTTTGGGAACAGATTGTATAAATTCAAGTGCATGCATCCACACTAAGTGCATTAATTCAGCGGTGTGCATCCACAGTACCATGGCAAGCATCAACATTCCGAGCCGTCCACAGTTCCCACAATCCCCGCTGCCCATTGGAATTCTGGGCTGAGCTTCCAATGCCTGATGGGGCTAAAAATTTGTCACGGGTGGTTATGGGTAAATGTCATCAGTCAACCCTCCCTCCCTCTGTGAAAGCAAAGACAGACAATCATTTCATGCCCTTTTCCCTGGATTGTCTGAGCAGACGACATAGCATGGAAAGCATGGAGCCCATTCAGCTCACCGCAGCAATTATGACCATTGTAAACACCTTGCGCATTATCGTGCAGTTTATGCAGAACCAGCACCTGAAAAACCAGGCAAGGAGGCGACGGCAGCGCTTTGATGAGGACATGAACACAGATTTCTCTAAAACTGTGGTCCCCCGCAGTTTGGAGATCCTGGTGTTACTGGGGCAGGCTCATGCCATGGAACGCTGATTCTGGGCCCGGGAAACAAGCACAGACTGGTGGGACCGCATAGTGTTGCAGGTTTGGGATGATTCCCAGTGGCTCCAAAACTTTCGCATGCATAAGGGCACTTTCATGGAACTTTGTGACTTGCTTTCCCCTGCCCTGAAGCAGAAGTATACCAGCAGCACTCACAGTTCACAAGTGAGTGGCAATAGCTGTGTGGAAGCTTGCAACGCTAGACAGCAACTGGTCAGTCGGGAATCAATTTGGAGTGGGCAAATCTACTGTGGGGGTTGCTGTAATGCAAGTAGCCAACACAATCATTGAGCTGCTGCTATCAAAGGTAGGGACTATGGGAAAAGTGCAGGTCATACTAGATGGCTTTGCTGCAATGGGATTCCTTAACTGTGGTGGGGCTATAGACGGAACGCATATCCCTATCTTGGGACCGGACCACCAGGGCAGCCCGTACATACACCGCAAGGGGTACTTTTCAATGGTGCTGCAAGCACTGGTGGATTACAAGGGACGTTTCACCAACATCAACGTAGGATGGCCAGGAAAGGTTCAGGACGTTCACATCTTCAGTAACTCTGGTCTGTTTGAACAGCTGCAGGAAGGGATTTACTTCCCAGACCAGAAAATAACCGTTGGGGATGTTGAAATGCCTACAGTTATCTTTGGGGACCCAGCCTACCGCTTAATGCCCTGACTCATGAAACCATACACAGTCACCTTGGACAGTAGTAAGGAGCTGTTCAACTATAGGCTGCGCAAGTGCAGAATGGTGGTAGATTGTGCATTTGGACGTTTAAAGGGTCACTGGCACAGTTTACTGACTCGCTCAGATCTCAGCAAAATCAATATTCCTATTGTTATTGCTGCTTGCCATGTGCTCCACAATCTCTGTGAGAGTAAGGGGGAGACATTTATGGCAAGGTGGGAGGTTGAGGCAAATTGCCTGGCTGCTGAATACCAGGGCAGTTAGAAGAACACAGCAGGACGCGCTACGCATTAGAGAAGCTTTGAAAACCAGTTTCATGACTGGCCAGGGTACTGTGTGACACTTCTGTTTGTTTCTCCTTGATGAAAACCCGCCCCCTTGGTTGCCTCTAAATTCCCTGTAAGCCACCCACTCTCCCCCCTTCGATCACAGCTTGCTTGCAAAGGAAATAAAGTCACTATCATTTTAAAAAAACATGTATTCTTTATTGATTATAAAAATAGGGAGATAACTCACAAGGTAGCCTGGGTGGGATGAGGGAGGACGGTAGGAGGGAAGGAAAAGGCCACTTTAAAACTTGTTGAATGACAGCCTTCTGTTGCTTGGGCTGTGCACTGGAGTGGAGTGGTTGGGTGCCCGGAGCCTCCTCCGCCCCATGTTCTTGGGCGTCTGGGTGAGAAGGCTATGGAATTGGGTAGGAGGGAGAGTGGTTAAACAGGGGCTGCAGCGGCAGTCTGTGATCCTGCTGCCATTCATGAACCTCCACCAGACGCCAGAGCACGTCCGTTTGATCCTGCAGTAGCCCCAGCATTGCCTCATGCCTACTCTTATCTTCCTGCTGCCACCTCTCCTCACATTCATCAGCCACTTTCCTGTACTCTGCTATTGTGTCCCTCCACACAGCTCTGTCAGTGCCGGATGACTGCATGAGCTCAGAGAACATTTCATCGCACGTGCGTTTTTTTCGCCACTTATCTGAGATAATCTTTGGGAAGGAGGAAGGAGGCTTGAAACATTTGCAGCAGCTGGAAGAAAAAAAGGGAGTGAAGTATTTAAAAAGATACATTTTACAGAACAATGGCTCTACTCTCTTACGGTGAACAATACTATTCACATTACATAGCACGTGATTTTAGTACAAGGTCGCATTTTGCATCTTATATTGAGTGCCTGTAGCTTTGGTGTTAGAGATCACACACGCAGTGCTGGGAAACAGAATTCAGCTTGCAGGCAGCCATGGTAAGCCATAGTCTTTCGGCTTCTGCAACTTTCGTAACAGCAGCACCCTCCTCTCCCATACCAAGCAAAGCACGTTGCGTTGGCCATTTAGTGCTGCAGTTTTCCTGTTAACGTGCAACAGCAGAAACCAAATTAACCCCACCCCATCCAATTCTCTGGGATGATTGCTTTATGCCTCACCCCACTGGATGGCTGGTATCAGGGAAGATCCCTGCTAGTGAAACGCGAACAGCTCAGCCCCAATGTCCCCCCTTCTACCGCGTGGCTAACTGCGGGGAGGATTTCTTTTCAGCCACAGGCAAACAACCCAGTAGGAAAAGCCACCTCTGAATGTCCCCTTAATTAAATTCCCCTATTTTAACGAAGTTACCATGAACGATATCACTCTCCTGAGGATAACACAGAGAGATAAAGAATAGATGTTGCTTGAATGCTAGCAAACACCGGGACCATACGCTGCCAGGCTTTGTCATGCAAAGATACCAGATTACTTGCTACTAGCATGGCGTGGTAAAGTGTCCTACCACGGAGGATGGAATAAGGCTGCTCTCCCCAGAAACCGTCAGCAAAGGCTTTTAGAGTACCTCCAGGAGAGCTTCATGGAGATGTCCCTGGAGGATTTCTGCTCCATCCCCAGACACATTAACAGACTTTTCCAGTAGTTGTCCTGGCCACGAATGCATCCCAAGTCCTCAGGGCTAGTTAATCATTAAAAAAACACTTACTTTTATAACATGTATTATATTTAAAAAGGTACATTCAACAGAGGTCCCTTCTCTGGCTTTGTTGGGTTGTGAGGGTATTTCATTCAGAGTGATAAAAAAGATCCTGGCTGTCGGGGAGAACAGTGTGCTGTGTGCTCTGCTCAAGTTCGTCTTCCTCCTCTTCATCTTCCCCATCCACAAAATCCTCAGGCATGGCAGAGAGTACCCCATCATCAGAGTCCACAGACAGGGGTGGCATAGTGGTGGTGCCCCCCCCCCAAATTGCATGCAGCTCAGCATAGAAGTGGCATGTCTGGGGCTCTGTCCTGGAGCGTCCGTTTGATTCTTTGGTTTTCTGGTACGCTTGTCTGAGCTCCTTAAGTTTCACATGGCACTGTGTTGCGTCCCACCTGTAGCCTCTGTCCCTCATGGCCTCGGAGATTTTTTGAAATATTTTGGCATTTCAACTTTTGGAACATAGTTCTGATAGCATGGATTCCTCTCCCCATACAGCGATCAGATCCAGTACCTCCTGTTCAGTCCATGCTGGAGCTCTTTTCTGATTCTGGGACTGCATGGTCACCTGTGCTGATGAGCTCGCCTGGCCTAACAGGAAATGAGATTAAAAGTTCCCAGGGCTTTTCCTGTACACCTGGCCAGTGCATCCAAGTTCAGAGTTCTGTCCAGAGCGGTCACAATGGTGCACTGTGGGATAGCTCCCGGAGGCCAATACCTTCGAATTGCATCCACACTAACCCTAATTCGAAATGGTGATGTCGATTGAAATCGACATAAAGAGCCCTTTATGTCGAAAAAAATGGCTTCATTGTGTGGACGGGTGCAGGATTTAAAGCTGCTAAATCCGACATAAACTCGTAGCATAGACCAGGCCTAAGGGATCTTTGGGGATGCATCAGTAACCATTCAGTGTAAGATTAAGAAGCTGTGGATGCATATTACTCAAATATTTATTTTTCCAGTATATGAGTTATAACCATGTACTGAATCCACTTTTCTATTTTTTTTCTGTGATGAATAAAGAGTAAAAGTCAGACAAAGTGCCCTGGGATCTAAGAAACATGAACTGAAAGCTTTAATGTGCTACCTTCCAAGACCTGAATTACATTTTTATTCTGCAGCAGATTATCATCTTTAAAACATCTAAAACTGAGCAAGTCTTGGTTTTGTATTCTTTAGGCATTGGCCTCAATGTGAGCTTTGGGTGCAAAATAATCCATTATCAGGTACTTAGGCTTTAGAAAGTAAGGTTTTTGTGGCATGGAACATCTTATTGTTCTTTGCACAGTACTAGCACAAGAATCCTAGGCACTAATGCAATAGAAATAATAATAATAATTAATATAATGTCTTTATTATCAGCTGAAACAGAATTACAAATATTTGCACTGTAAAAATGATAAACAAAACAAACAGAATTTTTCAGTTCACCTTATACAAGTACTATAGTGTGACCTCTTTATCGTGAAAGTGCAATTTACAAATATAGATTTTTTTTGTTACATAATTGCACTCAAAAACAAACATCCTCTGGAATGGTGGTCGAGGCATGAAAGGACATATGAATCTTTAGCACATCTGGCACATAAATGTCTTGTAACGCTGGCTACAACAGTGCCATGTGAATTCCTGTTCTCACTTTCAGATGTCATTGTAAATAAAAAGTGGGCAGTATTATCTCCCATAAATGTAAACAAACTTTTTTGTCTTAGCAATTGACTGAACAAGAAGTAGGACCGAGTGGAATTATAGTCTTTAAAGTTTTATGTTGTTTTATTTTTGAATGCAGTTATGTAACGAAAAAAATCTACATTTGTAAGTTGCACTTTCATGATAAAGAAATCACACTCTAGTACTTGTAGAAGGTGAATGAAAAATACTGTTTCTTTTGTTTACCTTTTTACAGTGTAAATATTTGTAATAAAAATAATAATATAAAGTGAGCACTGTGCATTCTGTGCTCTGTGTTGTAACTTAAATCAATATATTTGAAAATGTAGAAAAACATCCCAAAATCATAGAATATTAGGATTGGAAGGGATCTCAGGAGGTCATCTAGTCCAACGCCCTGATCAAAGCAGGACGAATCCCCAATTTTTGCCCCAGATCCCTAAATGACCCTCTCAAGGATTGAACTCACAACCCTACATTTAGCAGGGCAAAGCTCAAACCACTGAGCTATCCCTCCCACTATGATATATTTATAATAAATTTCAACTGGTATTCTATTATTGTTTAACAGTGTGATTAAACCTGCAATTAATCACAATTAATTTTTTTAATCTTGTGATTAATTGTGATTATTTTTTTAATCATTTGACAGCCCTAATTTAAATGTAAAGTCCCTATCCACATTCTGTTAAAAATATGGTATCTTACAGGATTTTTAAAAAATATTACAAGTGAACAATTTAAGAGACACTTTGAAAGTACTTTCATTTTGGCTGGCTATAGACCCAGAGATTTTACTATTTCCTAAGGAAATGCTACTGTTGTCAAATACTGATCATCTATGTGGCATCTTTGTATTATGATTTATCAAATGTAGCTTCCTTGAGTCCAACTGACTCATTTTATTGTTTTATTGATACAGATTTTATAACCAAGTCCCTTGGTGTGGCTTCTTTGGTCAACTAAGCATCAGGTTCCAATGTACACACTGTAGAACTGGACAATCTCTACAGTCATAGGACTAATGACTAACTTTGCAATTCAGCTAAGAAAAGCACAAAATATTCTCAGTATAGAAATTAAAAAAATCACATGGAAGAAAATAGTAACATAAGAAGACCATATTTTGTCCGATCAGTTATCTATCTATCCCAGCATTTTGTCTTCCAACGGTGACCATCGTCAGATGCTTCAGAGCAAATTTACACAATAAGGCAAATATCAAGTAATCCATCCTCTGTCACTCAGTCACAGCTTCTGCAGTCAGAAGTTTATGGACACTTAGAACATGGGGTTACATCCCCAGCTAATGGCTATTGATGGACATATCCCCCAAGAATGTATCTTATTATTTTTTGAGCCCAGTTATACTTTTGACCATCACAAATCCCCTGGAATCCCCAGGTTGACTGACTGTTGTATGAAGAAGTATTTCCTTAAGTTTGTTTTAAACCTGCAGCCTAGATTTTATAGATTTCATTGGGTGAACCCTGTTTCTTGTGTTATGTGAAAGGGTAAATAGCACTTCC
Source organism: Dermochelys coriacea (assembly GCF_009764565.3). Taxonomy (NCBI): domain Eukaryota; kingdom Metazoa; phylum Chordata; order Testudines; family Dermochelyidae; genus Dermochelys; species Dermochelys coriacea. The sequence goes on from NC_050069.1 coordinate 95,299,815, forward strand.
CTATTCACATTCTCTGCATCACTTATGATTTTATAGACCTCTATCATATACCCCATTAGGCATCTCCGTTCTAACCTGAACAGTTCCAGTTTTTTTATTCTCTCCTCATATAGAAGCTGTTCTGTAAGCCTAATAATTTGTGTTGCCTCTCTCTATAACTTTTCCGAATTCAAGGTGTGGGTGTACCATAGATTCATAGAGTGGTATTATGATATTTTCTGTCTTATTATCTTATTCCTTTCCTAATGGTTCCTAACATCAGCTTTTTGACTGCCAGTGAACATTGAGCAGATGTTTTCAGAGAGCTATCCACATTGACTCTAACATTTCTTTATTGATTGGTGTAGTGAGGTGGCGTGATCTCCCTCTGAGGCTGACCAGGAGGAACCACTCCCTGCCCCCTAGTGGCTCCACCCAAGCTGGGTCTGCCCCACCCCGCACTCCGGAAGCGGAATGGCAGGACAGAAAGTATCAGAGGTGGGGCCTCGATCTTCATTGGGTCAGAGCCAGGCACCCCTGCCTTACTGCTGAATACCCAGAGGAATTGCTGGGACTGCCATCCACTGAGTAACCCAATGAGAAGGAGGACCTGTGAATGACAGAGCCCTATGAAGAGTGTGGGGTAGGAAGTAGCTCAGGAAAACTGGACATTAATCTGATTGTGGTCCTGGGATTTGAGTCAGAGAGTTGTAATGCTGATCCAGTGGTGGGATCACTGCAAGGGTCCTGGGCTGGGACGTGGTGGAGTTGGGTGAGCCCAGGTTCCCCTACCCCCTGCTGCTAACCCCAGCCCTGGGTGTGGCAGCCTATCCACCTGAGGCCAGAAGGCCTGTATTTCTTTGCTGTTTGCCCTAGCCAGGTAACTGGGCTAAAGACTGCTAGCTGCTCTGCTCTGCCCAAAGGGCTAGAGTCTGACAGTCGTTGCTGTCTGCCCAAGCAAGGAAGCTTGTGTGACAGCTTGCTAGTTACCTGCTCCTGCTCAAGATGTCAGGGCCCTATAACTGCTGCTATACTTTGCTAATTCCCTGCCAACTGATTATCAATACTTAGGTTGCATAGTGAGAACGAGTGGCATGCCTCCAACTCTGACTGGGAGGAACCACTTGAAGCCACTACAGCGGTAACAGCTAATTTAGAACCCATCATTTTGTATGTATAGTTGGGTTTATGTTTTCCAACGTGCATTAGTTTGCACTTATCAACACTGAATTTCATCTGCCTTTTTTTTTGCCCAGTCAACCAGTTTTGTGAGATCCTTTTGTGATTCTTCACAGTCAGCTTTGTACTTAACAATCTTGAGTAATTTAATATCATCAGAGAACTTTCTACCTCACCATTCACCCCCTTTTCCAGATCATTTGCAAATATGTTGAACAGTATAGATTGCTGGGGGACCCCACTATTTACTTCTTTCTATTGTGAAAACTGACCGTTTATTCCTACCCTTTGTTTCCTATCTTGTAACCAGTTACAGATCCATGAGAGGATCTTCCCTCTTATCCCATGACTGATTACTTTGCTTAAGAGCCTTTGGTGTCGGACCTTGTTGAAATCCTTCTGAGACTCCAAGTACATACTTGTCCACATGCTTGTTGACACCTTCAAAGAATTCTAATAGATTGGTGAGGCATGCTTTCCCTTTACAAAAGCCTTGTTGACTCTTCCCCAAGATATCATGTTCATCTGTGACCGAGTGAACTCACATTGCACTAGACGGGAAAGGGTTAACTCCTCAAAAGGGGTTAACTCCTAAAGTGGTCGGAGGAAGCCACACCCCCACATCCCTACTGGGTATGCACCCAGTGCACTACAAGTATAAAAGGGAGCAGCCCAGCTGCGTCTGGGCTGACGACTAGTGAAGAAGGATGTCTTCTTCAGGCTCCTGCCTTGGAGCAGCAGTAGCCCCTGAACGCAGCAGTCAGAGGTGCTGAGACCCTGGCAGATGGCTGGATACCTGAGAACACCGCAGGGACTGCTGAGCCACAGGGACGAGTCCAGGCAGAGGAACTCAGGAACCCTGAAGTCACCCAGATCATGGATGCAGGAGTCACAGGAGGAAGTAGCCAAGGGAGGGACTAGCCATAGTCCCAAGCATAGTCAGCGTGTTGTGGTCAATTCACCCGTTGCTGCAAGGGCCCTGGGCTGGGACCCAGAGAAGGATGGAGGGCCTGGGTCCTCCTACCCTGGCAAACTCTCCTCCCCCCCCAGAGTGGTGGCCCACATCCCTGCAGAGCAGTCTTACTGACTCTGGCTGCTAGGCCACACTGCCCAGTGAACCCAGGATAGCTCTATTGACTCTGGATGCTAGGCCTCACTGCCTGTGAACAAAAGTATATCTATGGACTCTGGCTGTTAGGCCTTGCTGCCCTGCTGAGGACGGCGACCCCATTGACTTGGGCAATGGGGCCCTACTGTCATGCGGATCAGGGAAATTATATAGACTCCAGCCACCAGGCCTTAGAGCCTTGTAGCTCAAGGCAACTCTATTGGCTTTAGCACTTAGGTCTCTCTACCTAGAGACAGAAGTCTGCTCGAAGGATGGGGTGCACTCACCCTGCACTGGATGGGGTCTCCCCATCCCATCACAGTCTGAGAAATCTGCTTGTAATTATAGGTTCATCTAGTTTGCCTTGTACTGAAGTTAGGCTTGCCAGGATTGCCTCTGGGACTTTTTTTAAAAAAGCAGCATCACATCAGCTGTCCTCCAGTCATCTGGTATATTTTTCAGAGTAGCAGCCGTGTTAGTCTGTATTCGCAAAAAGAAAAGGAGTACTTGTGGCACCTTAGAGACTAACAAATTTATCTGAGCATAAGCTTTCGTGACCTACAGCTCACTTCATCAGATGCATTTTCTCATCTGGTATAGAGGCTGATTCAGGAGACTAGGTGAAGGAAGGAAAGAAAGGCTGAACATGTGAGATCATGGTAAGTTACTAGAAAATCTTTAAAAAGTTTGGTGGTTCAGTTCTTATAAGTGCTTTAAAGTTGGATGAACCTTACCTGAAACCTTTGGTGTATGGAAAATCAGGCTGGAAATCCCACAGATTTTCTCATTGTGTTTTGTCATTTCCATTTCCAGTCCTGGCTTAAACCACAAACTGCTGCATTTCTTGAAAAATAAAATATAAACTTATAACAAATAGCTCACTGAAATTTTTTTAACCTCAAAATATATTTGTTTGGATTTGGATTTGGTTTTGGTTTTGACTGAAGTTGCAGACTGGATCTTATTTTATCCTGATGGATTCAGCACAAGGAGTACTGGGAGGAGCCCATTATAAATATACCCCTCCCAAAGAAGATGAAACCTTCTAACAAACCTCAAATATCAAAAAGTATATTACATAATGTGTTAGAGTTAGCAATATAGAGAGAAGCAGTCACCTTTTTTGTTTGTTTGCAATGTTCACTATTCTTGCTATTTTCAGATATAACCTCTTGAAAAAAACCAACATGTGTCATATAGCTGTGCCTTGTCTATGTCACATACCATGGCTGTGTCTTTCATCCTGTAGAATGCATTGTATGTTGGGGACAGTTTTATCTTTGAGGCTATGTCTGTTTTCTCTGCAAAAAGTTTGAGAGACACACATTTGCTGTTATGATGAAGATTACTATGATACTCATTTCAGGTGTATTTAATAGTGTTTTCTTTATGCTTGAATCAATGCCAGAGTTAGACATCTAAAACGTAAATGAAGTGTATTCATGTTGAGAATAACTCATCCTTAATGCAAACAAGAATAGTTTGGTATTCTAAATTGGCCTTGACATATGTACATATTCATGCACAAGGTATAGCCAATGGTTTAGGCACAGTACTTAGTATAAATTGTATTTGAAAATAATAATGTACCATCTTTCCTGGTGTAGAACTGATCAATGAAATTGTTTTTAATTGTACACTTTATTAATACAACTTCATAAGCAAAGTTTTATGAATGAAACAACATTCATTCATCATTCATAAAACCGGTTACCCCAATAACTGGCTAATTGAGTTTCACTTTCAATCCAATTGCTGCTTAAATCGCTGAAACTTACACTGTTTCAACATTGTAACTTCTGTTCACCGTTTGCGATTCCTTACACTCATCCATATTGTAACTCAAACTTCATTTTAACTTGTCCCAAACTCCATTTTAAAATGCTCACTTCATTTTGTAAAAGCTTGCTGCAACCTTCATTTTTGCAAAACCCTCCTGTAATCTGATTAGTTTAGTTTAGATGTGTGAATGAGGTATGTATGGATGATGGAATCAACCTCCAGCCCCAGACCGTACTGATGAAATAAAGTGTAAACCCAATGGCTGAAGAAGCAGACAACAGCCCTGACAAAGTAAGAGGAGTCCACCGTCAAAAGAAAAGAACAAAAGTACAATTGAAGAAACATCAAAGCCAGGTCCTAGGCTGAAAGTCATATCTGCAATTGATGGGTGATCAATCACACCGGACCCAGGGCCAGGATGACACAGCAAGATCTATAGACTCTGGATTCAAACTAAAGCCTACAAAAAGGATGGGTGAGATGGAAGACTTTGAAGGGTAACATTCTGCTGCCAACATGGAAGGGCATCGGTGCATGCCCAACAGAGATCCAGCTCTTCCTTGTGCCCGGCTTTCCTGGCCAGTTAGCCACCACAAACTATGAACCCAAGCCACAACCTCAAGCTACATTCAGTACTGATAACTATACAGCAGTTGCAGAACCTGTGTGTATGTATGAACAAACGTGTGAATGAATGTGAAACTGAATGAAATGGTATAGCTATAATTGACTGCCTACTATGATTCTTTTTGTATTCACAATAAATGTGACATTTTGTTTTATCCCCTTTAATAAGATCCTGCTGGTTTTTATTTTATTGGTATAACACTGGGAGCTTTCATTTTTTTTCCCCAGTGGTCTCGCTTTGGTTCGATGTACACCTAATCTCAATCCCTTTTCCCTCCTTTAGTGCCTGATGCTGCATAGTGCTGGTCACCTTCAAGGTCAGGTAGAGATGAGCATACTCAGCACCTCCTAAGAGTTGCTCAGCAGTACATTTTAGAATCAGGACTTCTTGCAAAGTCTCTGCATTGTGCTGAACTTCTCATAGAAAGATGTTGGGAGGCACTTCTCACTGGAACTCCTCGTGGCAGTTTCTTCAGTTGGCCAACTGAGGTTAGCTTTAAGCATTTAAGGTTAGCAGTTAAGCATTTCTCTTCATGGAAATGTGAAGAGATCTGGATGAAACCTACTGTTTTATATGGGTTTCACAAACCAAAATTAGAGGGCCCTGTTCCTTCAGGTTGGCAAGAACTCAACTCTTTCAGGTTCTTTTGCGTCCCAAAATGACAAGCCAGAACATTCAAACAATTATCCTGACCTTCTTCTTCTTTCTCAGCAACAATTCACCTATAACCAAAAATCCTTTCCATATCCCTATTGTAAGATGTCTTTAAAGCGGAGGAAGCTAACAAGTTACCAAACAGGAAAAACTGGATCTTTTTAAAAGACTAGCTAGAGATAGCAGTGAGAGCCGAAAACTTTCCTGGCAAAGTGGACAGGCCCCAAACTGCTCCAGTAGCCCTGTACCAGGACTAGAGCACAGCAAGCCAGCACATGCATCATTTCTTTCTTTTGAAGGTGGGACTGCAACCGCTGAGCAATATTTCCTGAAAATGGGTCCCCAGAAAACATCAACACGGAGTTTGAAAGGATGATAGGTATTAAGCTAATCTCCTTCCCTCCAACAAACCTGTAAAAGAGAATGTCCCACAGCTTGTTGAGGGGAGGGAACAGCTATGTAGGAAACAGAGGGAGGAGTTCTAAAGTGAGCCAAAATATAAAATTCAAACCAGGTGTTGCAACTCAGTAAGCAAACCTACCATAAGTTAATGTGCAACATTTGCAATAAAACCTGAAACCAGGTGAATTTTAACTGGTCTTGTGCTTTTATATACTTTCATCAGCTCTATGTGTGGGGGAGCAGAGCTGTTTCTATGGGAATAAATATTATTCCTGCAGAAACACCTCTATTTCTATTATTTTGTGTATGTGTATTTGAGAGTCAGGAATTATTGTATTTTCTGTTCTCTTGATGATGATAAAAGTAGCAAAAATAGTGCTTTTCATTTAAGCAGCATCTTTTACCCAAGGATCTTATAGTACTTTACACAGTTATTAATAACTTTTTTTATGACATTTTGCAAGCAAATAATAAGGCATTTCACTTGTTGTTTTCTGCAAAATTTACCACTTTTATAATCAGCTTTGGTTTACAACAAAGGAAGGTGCAATCACTCTGCTTTCAAATGACCAGTAATTGGTCCATGTGTACAAAAAAAGTTCACAGTAATTTCCAAAACAGGAAGACCCAGTGCTACTTTAGTTATTGTTCCTGTTCCTCAAACTGAGAAATATGGAAGAATAGGGAGTAATAAAAAGTGCTTAAATGATGATTGAATAAAGGGAAAAAGTGAGTAAACATTGATGCCCGAAAAACACAGGTGTAGTATAGCCTGAGTGTAGCCATGGTGCACTGTTCTCACCCACAGTTGCTGATTATTTAAGTAAATGGCATTTATAGTGTGTGGCAATTTTGCAAGCAAGCTTAACAAAAGAAACCTCTTTGGAGGTTTTTTTGCAATAGCGAAAGAGAAAAATAAGCAGTGCATTCAACATTTATGGGTGGATTAAAAAAAGACCGCAGGACATCAGCTTGACAATGGGTCTCTGGACCAAATTTATTGAGAATCCATTAGTAAAGCATTTGTCATCTTTCCATTTCTTTTATAAAGAACAGGATGGCTAACCTTATTTTAGCGGGGGGGGGGAACATTAAGATAATTGCATTTCTATTCTAATTGTATTCTATTCAAAAGGACTAGATAATTTCAAAAAAGAACTAGATAAATGCATGGAGGATTGGTCCATCAATGGATATTAGTGAGGATGAGCAGGAATGGTGTCCCTAGTCTCTCATTGCCAGAAGCTGGGAATGAGTGACAGGGAATGGATCAATTGATGGTTACTTGGTTTGTTCATTCCCTTTGGGACACCTGGCATTGGCCTCTCTTGGAAGACAGGATACTGGGCTAGGTGAACCTTTGGTCTGACCCAGTAGGGACAATCTTACATTCTTACTTCTGAGCCCTACCACATTCCTCAACAAACTAAGGATGGCAGGTCCCTAAAAGCATCAAAACAATTCTGGATACCACATCTCATTAAGATCTCAGCTAGAGCATTAGGTTTAAATGATAGCTCTTTGGGTTTAATATATATGCAGATCTGGGAAAGTAGGGGCAGTGCAATTTCCCATGGGGCAAAGTAGCTCTATAGAGAGAGTTGCTATATGCCAGTATTTATGAGCAGTTTAATTTCAGAGGTCAAGATGGTTATGTTCCTTATTAATTCATTAGAGCTGTAGTGCTGTTTTATTGAGGAAAAAAAAAAGAAAACTAACTTTGATTTAAACCAGCTGGTAAATCCAGAGTTTAACTGATTCTGCTGTAAATAAAGACCTTTTAAACAGAGGAGTCTATTGTGCATAGCACCTCTTTTTATAACAATATAAACATTAATGGGATAATAAAACTAATACATTGCTATAAGACTTTTGCACTCTATAAATTTATGTTACCATTTTAAAATATAAATCGGTATGGGTTTGGACATAAATTATATCCAATGCCACTTTCATTTTCCTTTGAAATAATGTGTATGTTTGTGGCCCACAAATATATTTGTGTGGTTATGAATGTGTATGTATGTGAGTGGGACGGGGGCATTGGGCATGTGTGTTTGAAATAGAGGAATTATTCACAATTTTGGGAGGTGATTTGAGTTCAATCAATTGTGTGGGCATTCTAGCTCCTTACCCAAGAATATACTTAAGTCCAATATTCTTACTATGAGGCTCAAATATTTGCATAATAAATACATATTTCAGGTATATGTGCAATTTTTAAGCATGTAGATTTGTTTGAGTATGATTTAAACTCATAAATATCCATTCTCTGTTGAGACAGCTTATCACAGAGGAAAGGTTCTTTCTTTACTATAGTCTGGGGAAAATCAGCAAGAAGGTAAGTCCTCCTCATTTACTTCATGAATAATAACAAAAACTGGTACACCTGTCAGAACACTGGTATCAAAAGATGACTCTCCTCAACCCAGGGCTTTCTCTCTTTCCTCTCTCTTCAATTTCCAGAACTTTCTGTTAAATATTTTACTATTAAAGGGTGCTGCAAATTGTGTTTTAAAGTCTAGAAAAGATAAAGTAAACACACCTATCTCCCTGTTGCACCAGGAAATCTAAAGCTAGCATTTCAAACCTTAACCTCTATCTCTTATTCTTGAAAATAGGACTTTCTCTGGTGAGTGGCACCAATATAACAATATGCAAAAGTAATCATTAAAATAATGTGCAAATATCAGGGAGATAGATAGATATGCAAATGGTGTTTAGGCACTTAGTAAATAATAATAAACTCACTTCTTTGCATATGCACAAAAGAAGGCCAGACTGAGACACTTTTGCAAACAGTTCTTTAACAATGCAGATTTTTCTCTGTTCTGTTGCAGTCATTAGTGAATCCAGTGAGAATCTAATAAAAAGTAATTTCTGTGCTTTTTTAGAAAGACTGGACACAATTATGGTATCCCTAGTCTGTCATGAAGGCCTTTATCTGATGCAGAGACTAGTAACAAAAGGCAGACAGGAGGTTACAAGAAAAAGTATATATTGCTGACTCTTGGGTAAAATTTATGCAGGCTGCTGTATCCTCTGATTGTATTTTCTTCTGATTGCCTGCCTCTTGTCCTCTTAAAGACATTGGGACAAATATAGTAACATCAAATTGTCAACTAAACTATAGTAATAAACACTTCAAATCTCTTCCAATATACTTATATTTTATATATGCCTTAAATAATACAGAAAACTACCAATAAAAAACTGTTATGAATGCATGATGCATTATGTATTCAGTGGAATTTTTTTTTTAGTATTCAATAAGTGCCAACCATATATTTCTGGACCAAATTCAGAAGTAATATTAAAGGTCATGAAAATTAAACATAAATGTGTGGGTATGAGATAGATAAAGTCCTGGTGCTATTTTATGCTGACACCTTCCTATTAGTTGCAATTCTTTCTACACATGCTCTGCTTCTTCAACATGTAGATTACTCCCTTATAATGACTTATTAATGTCTTAATTTATGGAATCATTTATGATATCTCTGAATTTGTTCCATAGTCAGCTAAAATGATAGGCCTTGATCCTAAAAGTAAATGCACTAGTACAAACTCCTGTATTTCTCTGAAATCCCGTTTGAGTCTTTAGGATTCCAGGTGGGTGCTGGATCCAAACTAGTGCATCTCCATGTGTAATATACACAATATAAGAAGGATAGTTCACACGATATAATGGAATTGTGAGGTCAGATTCTCTGCTGTGCCCCTTAGAAGGTGCCCAGAAGTTACAGCCTTGGAAAAGGGAAGGCTAAAGTGACTGTAAAATGTTTGCACCTATAGGATTCAAGGCTGAGCCTGGGACTAGCAGTGGCCATAGACAACTTAGAGAAGCCCTCTGTGCTGCTCTAGTTTATGGCAGCCTTTCATGGCTACCTATGGTCTGCTCTGCCAGAGCACTCCAGCCATGCTGAGCATGGTTTCCCCCTCTTCTTACCCCCAGCCACACCCAGCATGCTCCTACACTGGGGAAGCAAAGTAAGGCAGCATAGGGCTGTGTACATCACTCCCATGCTGCTTCTTTAATGGGGAGGTCTCCAGGATGCCTTTATAGTTTCTTTACACTGCTGAACTGGCTAAAAATCTAGCTTATTTCCATCAGTGAGTAGATTCTATGATGAAAAGTACGCCCTGGTCATATGATGACAAAACCAGTTGTTTATAGGTGCAATGACTTTAATGTGTTTGTAAGGCCTCTAACATTATTTTAATGTAGTGATTGCAGTAATTGTATTTCAGTTTCACCATCTTGTAAAATGGAGGTAGTGGTAATGTCTTTCTTCGCAAATTGTTTTCAGATCTATGGGTGAAAAACTCTATAGAAGCAGTATGTATTTTATTTTTGTTTTACTTTGCTTTCTCTCTTAAAACCACCTTTAAAAATAGGATGATCCGCCTGCCATTGATCTCATTATATATTTCAGATCCTGATGTTTCCTAAGAGCCTTTAAAATCCCTGCAGAAATGTATGGTACCCTAACCCTACCACAACCTGCAAATGGTTTACATTCCACAACAGATGGTAATAGATCTGAGGGAGTCACTAGCATCTATCATGTCAATGAACAGCAGTAGGCAACCTTATTGACATAATAAACAGTAATTTCTCAGTTCCAACAATTGTTGTTTATCATGTCAATACATACTCAGGAAGTTCTTAATTCACGGATATGCTATCAATACTATGAGGGAAGGACCTTTAAACCACAGACTCTATTAAACACACCCGATGACCTATTTTATCAATGTGAACTGGTGTATTTAAAAATGGGCATTATATATAATTAATGTATATAGTACATACATAGTAAATATGCATACTAGAGCTCTGATGAAATGGTAACAGCCACCAAGCTAGCAAATTTTTAAAGCTTCAATATTGCTGCTGTTGTAGTAGAAAAAAATCCCAGATCTTTGATCCTAATTACATTCTAACGACTATAAAATTTGGGATTTTCTACTCAAAGCCTTCTTTGAGTCACAGAAGTGATGAAAAAGCATCCACTGAATGTCTGTCTTTCTCACTGTAGTCTTTTATAATTTTACAACATCTAAACTAATTTAAACCAATATTAGTAAAAATGCTTTGAACTGAGACTTTATATGTCAAGTTGCAATTTAGAAAGAATTTTTACTGTCAAATTATAATCCCCCAAACTAGGAGGTGCAATATAACTGAAATGCTGACAAGGCCTCAAATTGGAGAGGTGTTGGCAGGTGCTGCGATGCTAGAAATATATTAGCAACTTTTGCATATAATTATTATTCATTAATGCCTATTACTATATCACTTACATGCAGATTATAGGCTATAGAATGACAGCTGTGTAAAATCAGTTAAATTAGAATACATACCACAGACGTAAACAGGCACACATTAAAGATATTGAATGAGTGTTTAGATACTAAGGTCAGAAGGGACCGTTCTGATCATCTAGTCCGACCTTCTGCACAGCGCAGGCCACAGAATCTCACCCACCCACTCCTACGAAAAACCTCACCTATGTCTGAGCTATTGAAGTCCTCAAATCATGGTTTAAAGACTTCAAGGAGCAGAGAAGCCTCCCTCAAGTGACCCGTGCCCCATGCTACAGGGGAAGGCGAAAAACCTCCAGGGCCTCTCCAATCTGCTCTGGAGGAAAATTCCTTCCCGACCCCAAATATGGCAATCAGCTAAACCCTGAGCATATGGGCAAGATTCACCAGCCAGATACTACAGAAAATTCTGTCCTGGGTAACTTAGTTCCCACCCATCTAATATCCCATCTCAGGGGATTAGTCCTATTTACCCTGAATATTTAAAGATCAATTACTTACCAAAATCCCATTATCCCATCATACCATCTCCTCCATAAACTTATCGAGTAGAATCTTAAAACCAGATAGATCTTTTGTCCCCACTGCTTCCCTTGGAAGGCTATTCCAAAACTTCATTTCTCTGATGGTTAGAAACCTTCGTCTAATTTCAAGTCTAAACTTCCTGGTGGCCAGTTTATACCCATTTGTTCTTGTGTCCACATTGGTGCTGAGCTTAAATAATTCCTCTCCCTCTCCTGTATTTATCCCTCTGATATATTTATAGAGAGCAATCATATCTCCCCTCAACCTTCTTTTAGTTAGGCTAAACAAGCCAAGCTCCTTAAGTCTCCTTTCATAAGACAAGTTTTCCATTCCTCAGATCATCCTAGTAGCCCTTCTCTGTACCTGCTCCAGTTTGAATTCATCCTTTTTAAACATGGGAGTCCAGAACTGCACACAGTATTCTAGGTGAGGTCTCACCAGTGCCTTGTATATTGGTACTAAAACCTCCTTATCCCTACTGGAAATACCTCTCCTGATGCATCCCAAAACTGCATTAGCTTTTTTCACAGCCATATCACATTAGCAGCTCATCATAGTCATCCTATGATCAACCAATACTCCAAGGTCCTTCTCCTCTTCCGTTACTTCTAATTGATGCGTCCTCAACTTATAACTAAAATTCTTGTTATTAATCCCTAAATGCATAACCTTACACTTCTCACTATTAAATGTCATCCTATTACTATTACTCCAGTTTACAAGGTCATCCAGATCCTCCTGTATAATATCCCAATCCTTCTCTGAATTGGCAATACCTCCCAGCTTTGTATCATCTGCAAACTTTATTAGCACACTCCCACTTTTTGTGCCAAGGTCAGTAATAAAAAGATTGGTCCCAAAACCAATCCCTGAGGAACTCCACTGGTAACCTCCCTCCAACCTGACAGTTCGCCTTTCAGTAGGACCCGTTGCAGTATCCCCTTTAACCAATTCCTTATCCACCTTTTGATGTTCATATTGATCCCCATCTTCTCCAATTTAATTAATAATTCGCCATGTGGCACGGTATCAAATGCCTTACTGAAATCTAGGTAAATTAGATCCACTGCATTTCCATTATCTAAAAAATCTGTTACTTTTTCAAAAAAGGAGATTAGGTTGGTTTGGCACGATCTACCTTTTGTAAAACCATGTTGTATTTTGTCCCATTTACCATTGACTTCAATGTCCTTAACTAATTTCTCCTTCAAATTTTTTTCCAGGACCTTGCATACTATATATGTCAAACTAACTGGCCTGTAGTTACCCGGATCACTTTTTTTTCCTTTCTTAAAAATAGGAACTATATTAGCAATTCTCCAATCATTCGGTACTACTCCTGAGTTTACAGATTCATTAAAATTCTTGCTAATGGGCTTGCAATTTCAGGTGCCAATTCCTTTAATATTCTTGGATGAAGATTATCTGCCCCCCCCCCCCCGATTTAGTCCCATTAAGCTGTTTCAGTTTTGCTTCTACCTCAGATATGGTAATATCTACCTCCATATCCTCATTCCCATTTATCATGCTACCATTATCCCTAAGATCCTCTTTAGCCTTATTAAAGACTGAGGCAAAGTATTTGTTTAGATATTGGGCCATGCCTAGATTATCTTTAACCTCCACTCCATCCTGAATGTTAAGCGGCCCCCACTTCTTCTTTCTTAGTTTTCTTCTTATTTATATGGCTATACAACCTTTTACTATTGGTTTTAAATCCCTTTGCAAGGTCCAACTCTACTCGACTTTTAGCCTGTCTCACTTTATCCCTACATGTTCTGACCTCAATTAGGTAGCTTTCCTTGCTGATCCCTCCCATCTTCCACTCCCTGTATGCTTTCTGCTTCTTCTTAATCACCTCTCTAAGATGCTTGCTCATCCAGCTTGGTCTACAACTCCTTCCTATGAATTTTTTCCCCTTTCTTGGGATACAGGCTTCCGATAGCTTCTGCAGCTTTGATTTAAAGTAATCCCAGGCCTTCTCTACCTTTAGATCCATAAGTTCTTCAGTCCAATCCACTTCCCTAACTAATTTCCTTAATTTTTGAAAGTCAGCCCTTTTGAAATCAAAAGCCCTAGTTGCAGATTTATTTTTGTTAATCCTTCCATTTAGTTTGAACTGAATTAGCTCATGATCACCTGAGCCAAGATTGTCCACTACAACCATTTCTTCTATGAGGTCCTTGCTACTCACCAAAATTAAATCTAAAATGGCATCCCCTCTAGTCGGTTCAGCAACTACTTGATGAAGGAATCCATCAGCTATCGCATCTAGGAAAATCTGAGCCCTATTATTATTACTAGCACTGGTCCTCCAGTCTATATCTGGAAAGTTAAAGTCTCCCATGATCACACAGTTTCCATTAGTATTCACTTTATTAAAAACATTAAAGAGGACTCTATCCATATCCAAATTAGATCCTGGAGGTCTATAGCACACCCCAAGCACTATCGTAGGAGAGGCTTTACTAGTTTTCTTCCCCAGTGTAATTTTTGCCCAGATGGACCCTGTCTTATCCATTGCATTGCTTCTTATTTCTTTACATTCTACCTCATCATTGATATACAATGCTACTCCACCACCTTTACCCTTGTTTCTGTCTTTCCTAAACAGCACATACCCTTCAATACCTGTAGTCCAGTCATGACTACTATTCCACCATGTTTCTGTTATCCCTATAATATATAGTTTCACTTTCTGCACCCGTAGCTCTAGTTCCTCCATTTTGTTACCTAGGCTCCTCGCATTGGTGTACAAACATCTTAATTTTTGCTGTTTGGCCTCGCTCACATTTTGTACCCTATTAGGCACAGTCATTCTACAGCCAATATAACCTATTAGACTAGTATCCACACCGCCCTCGCTCCTTATATACATTCTCCTACCCACGGCTGTATCCTTTCTTACTTCGTCTTCTTCCCTCTCAATGCTAAAATCTGGCGTGGAGATTTCCTGGACATCTCCCAACCATCTCCCCCTAATTCCTAGTTTAAAGCTCTCTTTATCAGTTGTGCCAGCCTTGATCCTAGAAGTCTATTTTCTTCCCTACTCAGATGAGGTCCATCCCGAGAGAATTGTCGTTTGTCCGTGAATGCCTCCCAGTGGCCATACATCCCAAAGCCCTCCTTATAGCACCACTGCCTAAGCCATCTGTTGACAGTCATAATCTTGTCACACCTTTGTTGCCCTTCTCTAGGAACAGGAAGGATCCCGCTAAAGATCACCTGAGCCTCAATTTCCTTAAGCGTCTTCCCCAGCCTAGCATAGTCTCCCTTAATACTTTCCAGCGAGAATCTAGCCATATCATTTGTTCCCACATGAAGGATAATTAGGGGATTCTTTCCCGCTCCCTTTAGGAACCTTTTCAACCTCAGGTCTACATCCCGTATCTTAGCACCCGGAAGACAGCACACCCTTCTATTCTCTGGATCTGCTCTAGTTACAGGCCTGTCTATTCTTCTCAATAAAGAGTCCCCAATCACATAGACCTGCCTTTTCCTGGTGACGGTGCTATTCTCCAGTCTCTCCCCTGTTCCCTCTGGCTGCAAGTTCTTTCCATTCCTATTTTCCCTTATAATCCTCTTCAACCCATCCTGTTTCCTCCTGGGGCTCATATTTGGTGTAGTCTCACTTGACTCTTCCGCTTTTCCTATAGGACTAGCCTCTCTTCTCTTCTTCCTTACCCTTCCACCTTCAACAAGTACCTGCTGAGCCCCTTCTTCACTTTCCAACTCTGCAAACCTATTCCTAAGCTCTATTTCTCCTTCACTAGTCCATCTTTTCCTCTGCCTGGTTCTTTTAGTCACATGCTTCCACTGACCACTTTTCTCACCCAGTCTCCCCTCAAAATTCCCCAGCCCTGCTTCCATCTGTGAGTCTGAGCTTTTCCCTTCAGATTCCTCATATCTTTGCTCCATCATCTGCTCAAACCCCTTCCTAAACTCAACGAGACTTTCCACCTGCATCTCCAAACCTCGGATCTTTTCCTCCATCAGCTCTATCAGATGACATTTCATGCAGAAAAAACTCTTACCAGGTCCCCCCTCCAGGATCATGTACATACCACAGCTTCCACATCTAGTCATCCTCAATATGTCTTCTATTACAGGATCACTCCCACAGCTGCCTCCGTATCTGTCATTGCCTTCCCACCTAAGTCCTGTTAATGTGGGAAACACAAGCCACACCAAAAAGACCAACCTCCCCCCCCAGCAAAAGCAAACCCCAAACAAGCACCACAACACAAACTCCCCTTATAACTTCCACTCAAACTTCCCTGTTTACAACTTTGTTTGCTAGATCCTGTGCCGCTGCAACTGTCTGTGCCGCTGCCTGAATGGCTGGCTACCTTTATTCTATGTTTATTCTGTGTTCTTCAAAGGTTTTTCAGTTTAAAATAAAATATGGAAAAGATGTTCATTGGGATGTACCTGAAAATAAAATACCTAGCTCATTTGCTCTGAGATGGTACTTAATACAGCATTCATAATAAAGATCAAATAGAAGTGCATCTTCTTTAAACTAATTTTTAAGTTACCTCAACTGCAGTGATTGTCTGAATTGTGACCGTATATTATAGAACACAGATCTAATTGCCTTAAGAGTTCCAGCCGTCCAAGCAATGCAGATGTTATGCAAATGATGTAATGCTCACTTTCAGAAAGTAAAGAAGTGTGGTGATTTTTGCAATGAGTTATTTGTTGCTTTGGATTTGCTGTGGGAGGGGGCAAAATTGTCATTAAGCTTTCCATAAAATGAATATCAGGAGACGCTATTAAAAATTCCACTTAATTGCAGGGATGTCTGATTACCTCAGAAATGTGTCAAAAGCAAAATTTTGTTACATGCTTGTTAGAGACAGGCCCTAACCAAAACCCTGGAGCCAAACATCCCTGAACTTTGGGAACCCGGAACTGAACTTCATGATTTAGTGCATCCCCAAAACACAGACACCCAAGAGCAAGATTTTTAAAATTACTTGCCTAAAGTTAGGCTCTTAGTTCTTTGTTTTGGCACATATGTAAGTGAAGTGGCCTGATTTTTTAAACTGTTGAGGTAGCCAGCAGGTCCCACTTGCTGATTGCATTGGGAATTTCCTGTTATTAAGCATTGAACCAGTTATTTAGCTGCCTAAATATGAACGTAGGAGCCTAATTTTAAGCAGTCATTTTTAAAATATTGGTCTTAACTATTCTTTCAGCAGAACAATGTAGTTAGCAAGTATCTATAAGGTTGGTTCCATGAGATTAACTTTTTTTTCAGTACCTGAAAAAATCTATACATTTATCAAGTTAGCTCCCTCTGGTATTTTTTTTAAACAGCAGTTATTCATTTAAAGCAGTTCCTTTGTTATATTTCCATCTATATTTTTGTTTGATGTAGTGAAAAATATCTAAGAGATTTGTAGTTTATCTTTTCACTGAACTGACTATTACAGTAAGGCGCTTTTTTTTCCCCATTTGCTTGACGATAGAAAGTCTATTATTCTTCATATAACTGTGTGTGTTTGTGTTTTGGAATTCAACCCACAATGACAACACACACAAGTATATTTTTAAATATATTTATAATATGGGTATAGCTGACATTTGCTCTGTGCCTGAAATAACCCTCTCCTAAACCATACCTTTTATTTCCCATTGTTATGCGATTCTTTTGCCATTGCCTATATCACTTCTTGAAATGACTTTCCACAAATTGGATCAAAAGGAGATACAGTAATACCTGGCCGCATGTTAAATATTGGGACTGAGAATATTATTGCCTGGAATTTCATAATAGAACATTTGTGATGTCACAACAGATTGCTGATGCTATTGAATAATTGGATCCAAAACATTAAACAAACATTCCAACATTAAAATCAAGCCATCAACTTCAGTGATTTTTTTTTAGTCAGGCCATGTAAAAAGCTCAGTTTTATATTTCTCTAATTAATTTATTTCTTACAAAAGCTGAGACCCTTGTAATTATTCTTATAAAATATGAGTAGCGTGAGCTGCCTGAGTTATTTTGTTATCATGACAATACTTGAGATGTCCCAAGGCGAAGATACTCTGACATTAACCAGTTTAACCAGAAAAAGAGGCCGGAAGTAGACAGATGTCCTCCTTATCTCACATGAATTGGTTAGGTAGCTGCTCAAATGTCTTTGTAATGACATACCAAGTGCATAAGGTATTTGCAATTGAATTAATATCTCCTCCTTTCCTTCAAGAGGAAAGAACAGGTAAATTGGGCAAGAAGTAAAGATGTTTTTATCAATTGCTCAAGCATCTGCTGTTTATCCTCTGTAAATAATGTATAATTAGTTAAAACACAAAATAAAACAAACAAACACTTCCTTATTTTGTTTCAGAAACTTGTCTTTGGACCAAAATGCTCTTAATTTGGCCTAATCCTGCAAACACTTATGCAGGTTCTTTTTCTTAATACAGTGAGCAATTTCACTGGAATCACTGGGGCAACTCACAGTGGTAAAATGAAGCATTTGGTAAGTGCTTGCAAGATATGCCCTCATCTATACTACAGAGTTAGGTCAAAACACGGCACCTTACATCTGTAAGCATCTACACTAAATGTTACTCCTGCCAATGTAACTCACCAGCTACGCTGACTTAACTCCACCTCCACAACAGGCTTAGCACTTAGCTCGATGTAGTTAGGTTGACCTAAGTATGACACTGTGTTACTTACATCGACTTTAGTGACCCCCAAGAAGTGTCCCACAGTGCCCCACTGCAACCACTTTGGCCACCGTTTTGAACTCTGCTGCCCAGCAGTCAGGTACTCAGGTAGGTGCCTCTCCTCTTGAAAGCCCCACACATTTTTGAAATTCCATTTCCTGTTTGCTCACCGTGGACAGCTCACTTACTGACTGCCCAGCTGAGCACGCCAGGTCCATGCTGCAGACACACTCCTCCCTGGAGTACACAGGAAGACTCCTGAGTCTGCAGGGAGAAGAGGCTGTGCAGGCACAGTTCCGATCCAGCCGTAGAAGTGTTGATATCTATGAGCAGATGGCTTTGGGCATGGGGGGGGGGGAAGGACTACAAGAGGGACCCACAGCAGTACCTTGTGATCATCCCTCACTTCTCCACTGCCAGTGCAGCTCTTGTTTTGATGTCACTATACTGGAGGGCTAGGGAGAGCCACACACACACACACAACCAGGAATGTGGCCTTGTGCATCTGAAAGTTCTGCAGCCACTGCTCATCATCCTATATCTGAAAAATGATGTGATCCCACCAGTCAGTGCTTGTTTCTTGGGCCAGAACCAGCGCTTTACCATCTGCAGCTGCTCTATGAATGCCAACAACAACCTTGAATTGTTTCTTTCTATGTTCCACAGCAAGCCAGCTTACAAGGAATTGTCTTGCTCCCCACAGCTCCCCTGGCAGCTCCACAAATGATGAGGAATCAGGTATGTTGTGCTCACAATGCTCATCACAATAGTGCAGAGATGTGCATGATCTATGTTCTCACACAGATGGCAGATGTGTGGGTTTGCAGTTTTGAAAGGCGTGAACCATTATGGGACGCAGATAAAATTATGGGATGGAGAAAACTGCATGGGACATTGAAACCATGTTCCCAGGCAGACCTGCATGACTCATTTGCCCCCAGGATGCATTGCAAACCCTTCCCAAAACACCCTGCACTAGATGGTGACAAGTTGCACAGTGGGATGGATGCCTATGGTGCGCTGCTCTCTGCATTGATGCAAGCGCTGAGTAATGAGGACATGACACAAGGAGCATCGTGTGGACATGCAAAAACAATTTATTTACTGCAGTGGCTGGACATTGACATAACTTAGGTTGACTTAATTTTGTAGTGTAGCCTTGCCCATAGAAGCATATAAACCCAATGTCTGCTTTGACTACAGTATCAAATGTCTTTAAAAGATACTCATATTGTTTGTGTCTTTTGTGGTGACATGCCTTGTGGGTGAAAAGATAGAATATGAAAAAAAATATTTTTCTCAAAACAGTTTTATTGTCATCTGAAATGGCCTGATTGATCCCATTTGAACCATTCAGGAAAAAAAAATGCCATAATTTCTCATCTTATTTCCTGTGGTATATTTATTGAAAATGTCTCAGCATATTGGCAAAAGGGACTGTGGTCTCATTAGGGCAGGGATCTAGAAGACAAGACTCCTGTGTTCTATTCCTGATCATGCCACTGTTTTAGTGTCCTCTTCTGTGCTGCAGGAATAGTATCATTTAACTTTCTCACAGCAGTGTCTGTGAAAATTAATGAATCTTTGAAAAGTGCTGCAAAATATTTTGAAGGAAAGTGTCATGTACATGCCTAAATATTGCTATCAACTAAATGTACGTCTGAGCTAAGGTTATTGTATTATCCACTACATTACTAAGATATGTTCTGTCCTCTATTCTACGGTTTGCTTACTCTTTAGTCAGTAAAACAGAACTAATACAGATGATGAAAATACCTAATCTATAAAGAAAGCAAACCTTAATAGTGTGCCACTGAACCAGCCCACCTGAGTGTCTGAAAAAACAAGGAAAATTAAAACGTGAGAGGTTATCATCTTTAGTTCCGTTAAAATAATATACATAGATACATAGATACTAAGGTCAGAAGGGACCATTCTGATCATCTAGTCCGACCTCCTGCACAACGCAGGCCACAGAATCTCACCCACCCACTCCTATGAAAAACCTCACCTATGTCTGAGCTATTGAAGTCCTTAAATCATGGTTTAAGGACTTCAAGGAGCAGAGAAGCCTCCCTCAAGTCAACCATGCCCCATGCTACAGAGGAAGGAGAAAAACCTCCAGGGCTTCTCCAATCTGCCCTGGAGGAAAATTCCTTCCCGACCCCAAATATGGCAATCAGCTAAACCCTGAGCATATGGGCAAGATTCACCAGCCAGATACTACAGAAAATTCTTTCCTGGGTAACTCAGATCCCATCCATCTAATATCCCATCTCAGGGGATTAGTCCTATTTACCCTGAATATTTAAAGATCAATTACTTACCAAAATCCCATTATCCCATCATACCATCTCCTCCATAAACTTATCAAGTAGAATCTTAAAACCAGATAGATCTTTTGTCCCCAGTGCTTCCCTTGAAAGGCTATTCCGAAACTTCACTCCTCTGATGGTTAAAAACCTTCGTCTGATTTCCAGGCTAAACTTCCTGGTGGCCAGTTTATACCCATTTGTTCTTGTGTACACATTGGTGCTGAGCTTAAATAATTCCTCTCCCTCTCCTGTATTTATCCCTCTGATATATTTATAGAGAGCAATCATATCTCCCCTCAACCTTCTTTTAGTTAGGCTAAACAAGCCAAGCTCCTTAAGTCTCCTTTCATACGACAAGTTTTCCATTCCTCAGATCATCCTAGTAGCCCTTCTCTGTACCTGCTCCAGTTTGAATTCATCCTTTTTAAACATGGGAGTCCAGAACTGCACACAGTATTCTAGGTGAGGTCTCACCAGTGCCTTGTATATTGGTACTAAAACCTCCTTATCCCTACTGGAAATACCTCTCCTGATGCATCCCAAAACTGCATTAGCTTTTTTCACAGCCATATCACATTAGCAGCTCATCATAGTCATCCTATGATCAACCAATACTCCAAGGTCCTTCTCCTCTTCCGTTACTTCTAATTGATGCGTCCTCAACTTATAACTAAAATTCTTGTTATTAATCCCTAAATGCATAACCTTACACTTCTCACTATTAAATGTCATCCTATTACTATTACTCCAGTTTACAAGGTCATCCAGATCCTCCTGTATAATATCCCAATCCTTCTCTGAATTGGCAATACCTCCCAGCTTTGTATCATCTGCAAACTTTATTAGCACACTCCCACTTTTTGTGCCAAGGTCAGTAATAAAAAGATTGGTCCCAAAACCAATCCCTGAGGAACTCCACTGGTAACCTCCCTCCAACCTGACAGTTCGCCTTTCAGTAGGACCCGTTGCAGTATCCCCTTTAACCAATTCCTTATCCACCTTTTGATGTTCATATTGATCCCCATCTTCTCCAATTTAATTAATAATTCGCCATGTGGCACGGTATCAAATGCCTTACTGAAATCTAGGTAAATTAGATCCACTGCATTTCCATTATCTAAAAAATCTGTTACTTTTTCAAAAAAGGAGATTAGGTTGGTTTGGCACGATCTACCTTTTGTAAAACCATGTTGTATTTTGTCCCATTTACCATTGACTTCAATGTCCTTAACTAATTTCTCCTTCAAATTTTTTTCCAGGACCTTGCATACTATATATGTCAAACTAACTGGCCTGTAGTTACCCGGATCACTTTTTTTTCCTTTCTTAAAAATAGGAACTATATTAGCAATTCTCCAATCATTCGGTACTACTCCTGAGTTTACAGATTCATTAAAAATTCTTGCTAATGGGCTTGCAATTTCAGGTGCCAATTCCTTTAATATTCTTGGATGAAGATTATCTGCCCCCCCCCCCCCCGATTTAGTCCCATTAAGCTGTTTCAGTTTTGCTTCTACCTCAGATATGGTAATATCTACCTCCATATCCTCATTCCCATTTATCATGCTACCATTATCCCTAAGATCCTCTTTAGCCTTATTAAAGACTGAGGCAAAGTATTTGTTTAGATATTGGGCCATGCCTAGATTATCTTTAACCTCCACTCCATCCTGAATGTTAAGCGGCCCCACTTCTTCTTTCTTAGTTTTCTTCTTATTTATATGGCTATACAACCTTTTACTATTGGTTTTAAATCCCTTTGCAAGGTCCAACTCTACTCGACTTTTAGCCTGTCTCACTTTATCCCTACATGTTCTGACCTCAATTAGGTAGCTTTCCTTGCTGATCCCTCCCATCTTCCACTCCCTGTATGCTTTCTGCTTCTTCTTAATCACCTCTCTAAGATGCTTGCTCATCCAGCTTGGTCTACAACTCCTTCCTATGAATTTTTTCCCCTTTCTTGGGATACAGGCTTCCGATAGCTTCTGCAGCTTTGATTTAAAGTAATCCCAGGCCTTCTCTACCTTTAGATCCATAAGTTCTTCAGTCCAATCCACTTCCCTAACTAATTTCCTTAATTTTTGAAAGTCAGCCCTTTTGAAATCAAAAGCCCTAGTTGCAGATTTATTTTTGTTAATCCTTCCATTTAGTTTGAACTGAATTAGCTCATGATCACCTGAGCCAAGATTGTCCACTACAACCATTTCTTCTATGAGGTCCTTGCTACTCACCAAAATTAAATCTAAAATGGCATCCCCTCTAGTCGGTTCAGCAACTACTTGATGAAGGAATCCATCAGCTATCGCATCTAGGAAAATCTGAGCCCTATTATTATTACTAGCACTGGTCCTCCAGTCTATATCTGGAAAGTTAAAGTCTCCCATGATCACACAGTTTCCATTAGTATTCACTTTATTAAAAACATTAAAGAGGACTCTATCCATATCCAAATTAGATCCTGGAGGTCTATAGCACACCCCAAGCACTATCGTAGGAGAGGCTTTACTAGTTTTCTTCCCCAGTGTAATTTTTGCCCAGATGGACCCTGTCTTATCCATTGCATTGCTTCTTATTTCTTTACATTCTACCTCATCATTGATATACAATGCTACTCCACCACCTTTACCCTTGTTTCTGTCTTTCCTAAACAGCACATACCCTTCAATACCTGTAGTCCAGTCATGACTACTATTCCACCATGTTTCTGTTATCCCTATAATATATAGTTTCACTTTCTGCACCCGTAGCTCTAGTTCCTCCATTTTGTTACCTAGGCTCCTCGCATTGGTGTACAAACATCTTAATTTTTGCTGTTTGGCCTCGCTCACATTTTGTACCCTATTAGGCACAGTCATTCTACAGCCAATATAACCTATTAGACTAGTATCCACACCGCCCTCGCTCCTTATATACATTCTCCTACCCACGGCTGTATCCTTTCTTACTTCGTCTTCTTCCCTCTCAATGCTAAAATCTGGCGTGGAGATTTCCTGGACATCTCCCAACCATCTCCCCCTAATTCCTAGTTTAAAGCTCTCTTTATCAGTTGTGCCAGCCTTGATCCTAGAAGTCTATTTTCTTCCCTACTCAGATGAGGTCCATCCCGAGAGAATTGTCGTTTGTCCGTGAATGCCTCCCAGTGGCCATACATCCCAAAGCCCTCCTTATAGCACCACTGCCTAAGCCATCTGTTGACAGTCATAATCTTGTCACACCTTTGTTGCCCTTCTCTAGGAACAGGAAGGATCCCGCTAAAGACACAGGTAACTAACCGCTTTCATGTTCTCTCCACAGGTACCATTGCGGAGAGTGGACCAGATGATATGTCTGGGGGGAGAAAGCAGAAGGAGACCCCGCTGGTTGGGAGGCATGAGATGCGATGTCCTGAGGTTGGGGGTTCCACGACCACCACTCCCAAGAGGAGAAGGCGGGTGGTGGTGGTCGGGGACTCTCTCCTCCGGGGGACTGAGTCATCTATCTGCCGCCCTGACCGGGAAAACCGAGAAGTCTGCTGCTTGCCAGGGGCTAAGATTCGTGATGTGACGGAGAGACTGCCGAGACTCATCAAGCCCTCGGATCGCTACCCCTTCCTGCTTCTCCACGTGGGCACCAATGATACTGCCAAGAATGACCTTGAGCGGATCACTGCGGACTACGTGGCTCTGGGAAGAAGGATAAAGGAGTTGGAGGTGCAAGTGGTGTTCTCGTCCATCCTCCCCGTGGAAGGAAAAGGCCTGGGTAGGGACCGTCGAATCGTGGAGGTCAACGAATGGCTACGCAGGTGGTGTCGGAGAGAAGGCTTTGGATTCTTTGACCATGGGATGGTGTTCCATGAAGGAGGAGTGCTGGGCAGAGACGGGCTCCATCTTACGAAGAGAGGGAAGAACATCTTTGCCAGCAGGCTGGCTAACCTAGTGAGGAGGGCTTTAAACTAGGTTCACCGGGGGAGGAGACCAAAGCCCTGAGGTAAGTGGGAAAGCGGGATACCGGGAGGAAGCACAGGCAGGAATGTCTGAGAGGGGAGGGCTCCTGCCTCATACTGGGAATGAGGGGCGATCAACAGGTTATCTCAAGTGCTTATATACAAATGCACAAAGCCTTGGAAACAAGCAGGGAGAACTGGAGGTCCTGGTGATGTCAAGGAATTATGACGTGATTGGAATAACAGAGACTTGGTGGGATAACTCACATGACTGGAGTACAGTCATGGATGGTTATAAACTGTTCAGGAAGGACAGGCAGGGCAGAAAAGGTGGGGGAGTAGCACTGTATGTAAGGGAGCAGTATGACTGCTCAGAGCTCCGGTACGAAACTGTGGAAAAACCTGAGTGTCTCTGGATTAAGTTTAGAAGTGTGTGCAACAAGAGTGATGTCATGGTGGGAGTCTGCTATAGACCACCGGACCAGGGGGATGAGGTGGATGAGGCTTTCTTCCGGCAACTCACGGAAGCTACTAGATCGCATGCCCTGATTCTCATGGGTGACTTTAATTTTCCTGATATCTGCTGGGAGAGCAATACAGCGGTGCATAGACAATCCAGGAAGTTTTTGGAAAGCGTAGGGGACAATTTCCTGGTGCAAGTGCTAGGGGAGCCAACTAGGGGGAGCGCTTTTCTCGACCTGCTGCTCACAAACCGGGTAGAATTAGTGGGGGAAGCAAAAGTGGATGGGAATCTGGGAGGCAGTGACCATGAGTTGGTTGAGTTCAGGATCCTGACGCAGGGAAGAAAGGTAAGCAGCAGGATACGGACCCTGGACTTCAGGAAAGCAGACTTTGACTCCCTCAGGGAACAGATGGCCAGGATCCCCTGGGGGACTAACATGAAAGGGAAGGGAGTCCAGGAGAGCTGGCTGTATTTCAAGGAATCCCTGTTGAGGTTACAGGGACAAACCATCCCGATGAGTCGAAAGAATAGTAAATATGGCAGGCGACCAGCTTGGCTTAATGGTGAAATCCTAGCGGATCTTAAACATAAAAAAGAAGCTTACAAGAAGTGGAAGGTTGGACATATGACCAGGGAAGAGTATAAAAATATTGCTCGGGCATGTAGGAAAGATATCAGGAGGGCCAAATCGCACCTGGAGCTGCAGCTAGCAAGAGATGTCAAGAGTAACAAGAAGGGTTTCTTCAGGTATGTTGGCAACAAGAAGAAAGCCAAGGAAAGTGTGGGCCCCTTACTGAATGAGGGAGGCAAGCTAGTGACAGAGGATGTGGAAAAAGCTAATGTACTCAATGCTTTTTTTGCCTCTGTTTTCACTAACAAGGTCCGCTCCCAGACTGCTGTGCTGGGCAACACAAAATGGGGAAGAGATGGCCAGCCCTCTGTAGAGATAGAGGTGGTTAGGGACTATTTAGAAAAGCTGGACGTGCACAAGTCCATGGGGCCGGACGAATTGCATCCGAGAGTGCTGAAGGAATTGGCGGCTGTGATTGCAGAGCCCTTGGCCATTATCTTTGAAAACTCGTGGCGAACGGGGGAAGTCCCGGATGACTGGAAAAAGGCTAATGTAGTGCCCATCTTTAAAAAAGGGAAGAAGGAGGATCCTGGGAACTACAGGCCAGTCAGCCTCACCTCAGTCCCTGGAAAAATCATGGAGCAGGTCCTCAAAGAATCAATCCTGAAGCACTTAGAGGAGAGGAAAGTGATCAGGAACAGTCAGCATGGATTCACCAAGGGAAGGTCATGCCTGACTAATCTAATCGCCTTTTATGATGAGATTACTGGTTCTGTGGATGAAGGGAAAGCAGTGGATGTATTGTTTCTTGACTTTAGCAAAGCTTTTGACACGGTCTCCCACAGCATTCTTGTCAGCAAGTTAAGGAAGTATGGGCTGGATGAATGCACTATAAGGTGGGTAGAAAGCTGGCTAGATTGTCGGGCTCAACGGGTAGTGATCAATGGCTCCATGTCTAGTTGGCAGCCGGTGTCAAGTGGAGTGCCCCAGGGGTCGGTCCTGGGGCCCGTTTTGTTCAATATCTTCATAAATGATCTGGAGGATGGTGTGGATTGCACTCTCAGCAAATTTGCGGATGATACTAAACTGGGAGGAGTGGTAGATACGCTGGAGGGGAGGGATAGGATACAGAAGGACCTAGACAAATTGGAGGATTGGGCCAAAAGAAATCTAATGAGGTTCAATAAGGATAAGTGCAGGGTCCTGCACTTAGGATGGAAGAATCCAATGCACCGCTACAGACTAGGGACCGAATGGCTCGGCAGCAGTTCTGCGGAAAAGGACCTAGGGGTGACAGTGGACGAGAAGCTGGATATGAGTCAGCAGTGTGCCCTTGTTGCCAAGAAGGCCAATGGCATTTTGGGATGTATAAGTAGGGGCATAGCGAGCAGATCGAGGGACGTGATCGTTCCCCTCTATTCGACACTGGTGAGGCCTCATCTGGAGTACTGTGTCCAGTTTTGGGCCCCACACTACAGGAAGGATGTGGATAAATTGGAAAGAGTACAACGAAGGGCAACGAAAATGATTAGGGGTCTAGAGCACATGACTTATGAGGAGAGGCTGAGGGAGCTGGGATTGTTTAGTCTGCAGAAGAGAAGAATGAGGGGGGATTTGATAGCTGCTTTCAACTACCTGAAAGGGGGTTTCAAAGAGGATGGCTCTAGACTGTTCTCAATGGTAGCAGATGACAGAACGAGGAGTAATGGTCTCAAGTTGCAATGGGGGAGGTTTAGATTGGATATTAGGAAAAACTTTTTCACTAAGAGGGTGGTGAAACACTGGAATGCGTTACCTAGGGAGGTGGTAGAATCTCCTTCCTTAGAGGTTTTTAAGGTCAGGCTTGACAAAGCCCTGGCTGGGATGATTTAACTGGGACTTGGTCCTGCTTTGAGCAGGGGGTTGGACTAGATGACCTTCTGGGGTCCCTTCCAACCCTGATATTCTATGATTCTATGATTCTAAAGATCACCTGAGCCTCAATTTCCTTAAGCGTCTTCCCCAGCCTAGCATAGTCTCCCTTAATACTTTCCAGCGAGAATCTAGCCGTATCATTTGTTCCCACATGAAGGATAATTAGGGGATTCTTTCCCGCTCCCTTTAGGAACCTTTTCAACCTCAGGTCTACATCCCGTATCTTAGCACCCGGAAGACAGCACACCCTTCTATTCTCTGGATCTGCTCTAGTTACAGGCCTGTCTATTCTTCTCAATAAAGAGTCCCCAATCACATAGACCTGCCTTTTCCTGGTGACGGTGCTATTCTCCAGTCTCTCCCCTGTTCCCTCTGGCTGCAAGTTCTTTCCATTCCTATTTTCCCTTATAATCCTCTTCAACCCATCCTGTTTCCTCCTGGGGCTCATATTTGGTGTAGTCTCCCTTGACTCTTCCGCTTTTCCTATAGGACTAGCCTCTCTTCTCTTCTTCCTTACCCTTCCACCTTCAACAAGTACCTGCTGAGCCCCTTCTTCATTTTCCAACTCTGCAAACCTATTCCTAAGCTCTATTTCTCGTTCACTAGTCCGTCTTTTCCTCTGCCTGGTTCTTTTAGTCACATGCTTCCACTGACCACTTTTCTCACCCAGTCTCCCCTCAAAATTCCCCAGCCCTGCTTCCATCCGTGAGTCTGAGCTTTTCCCTTCAGATTCCTCATATCTTTGCTCCATCATCTGCTCAAACCCCTTCCTAAACTCAACGAGACTTTCCACCTGCATCTCCAAACCTCGGATCTTTTCCTCCATCAGCTCTATCAGACGACATTTCATGCAGAAAAAACTCTTACCAGGTCCCCCCTCCAGGATCATGTACATACCACAGCTTCCACATTCAGTCATCCTCAGTGTGTCTTCTATTACAGGATCACTCCCACAGCTGCCTCCGTATCTGTCATTGCCTTCCCACCTAAGTCCTGTTAATCTGGGAAACACAAGCCACACCAAAAAGACCAACCTCCCCCCCCAGCAAAAGCAAACCCCAAACAACCACCACAATATAAACTCCCACTCAAACTCCCCTGTTTAGAGCTCTGTTTGCTAGCTCCTGTGCCGCTGCAGCTGTCTGTGCCGCTGCCTGACTGGCTGGCTACCTTTATAGGACCTCTAGTCAGAAGCCCCACCTATCATCCACTAACATCACTTTCATTTAAATGTACAGAATAAATGAACACCCTTTTTTTTTTTTTGAAACCCAGATTCAGCAGTATTGTTATTTGAACGTTCCAGGTGCCTGAAATAAATTGTAGTTCATTCAGAAGGATAGAAATAGTTTTCTCTGCCTTTAAAGCTGTATTAGGCAGCATTTGTAAAGTGAGCAAAAATCACAGTGAGGTTGCCCCTAGACAATAGTGCCTCCAATGGTGACTAAAACTGAAACCAGTTGAGTTGCAGTATATTAGCATGAGTTGAGTGATTTCAGTACATGAATTCTTTTTCTTTAAGCTTGTACTATGCCTTTTGTCTTGTGGCAAGAGTCAAAGCCAGAATCAGTTGAAACAACACCACCACGCAAAATAGTGTGGCATGTTTTAATGAGGATTTTGAAAGCAAAAAATAAATAAGTTTCACTGCAGGGCAGGAAAGGCTTTAGGTAAAATTGCTTGAGGTCGGACATTGATTGATGAAGGGTAGTATATTTGTCTCACGTGTTTGGATTTGTTTTCTTTTCTCTTTGGTGTGATCAGAGAGATTTCTAATGTGTCAATTAATTCTGACAGAAAATGAAGTCCTCTCATGATCAAACCAAGTATGATCTCTTCTGAATTAGTCTAAAAAAATGTCCTTTTCTGTCCTGCTTAATTGTATTGTGCAGCTAATTATTTATGCAGCAGAAGTAGTTACACCCTTTTATTCTGTTTTATTACTTTTCCGTCAATATTAAATCACATATTTGAAAGGACAAGCTATATATATAAATAATAAGCAGAAATAAACATAATAATGAATTAATTCATAGTTCTGATATGAAGTTCTCAAGATGAGGGGATAAGAAGAAAACAACTTGTGTACACAAATACCCGGTCAAAATGTTCTGTCAAAACTTTATTTTGATTGAACAATGGATTTTTGACTAAACTTTTTTTAGCCAGAAGTGTCTGCTCTCTACAGAAAATTTTGACTTTTTGTCAAAAAAAGAACACCCGAAAAACAATGTTTTCAGCAGCTCAGGCACCTCATGACCCTATATTTTCTATTGACTGGGTTCCCCAGCCAGCTGAATCTCTCATGGTGCACAAACAATTGCATTTTTTCAAATTGAAATATAGAATAGAGAATTTCAACATTTTTTGTCTATATTTTACAAAGAAAACAAATAATTTTCCAAATGGTTGTACTTGCGTCCTTCAAGTCACAAAAAGTCCAAAGTTACATTTTGGCACTTTATAAACTACTGAAAGCCATGATTTATAATGCAATAGCTATTTCAATCTTGGACCAAATCTTGCTTTCTTTATTCAAAAAATAGCCGCAATAAGACTACTGTTGTGATATGCAAGTAAGCTTTGATTATTATGATAGTGTCTGCAACTGCAAAAATATCCTCTAATAAATCTAACAGGCCATATCCTGGCTCTCTGAGTAAGTAGACTCATGAAATCCTCACTCCAACAAGCTAGCAAGAGAAGTCAGTACAGATGTGAATAAGTGTTGCAGGATCAGATCATACTCTGTTCATGAGTCTAACCAGTGTAAATCTGTAAACAGAACAATAAGAAACCAAAATGAAGAAAAAAAAACTACAAGAAACCAAGGGAAAGGATAGATTAGAGAAACTGATTGATCTGGGGGTTTAAGAGAGACAGCTCTCACAGGAGTCCAGAAGCAGAAATTGGGAAATTGACAGTAACCTGCTTGCTTGAACACGTGTATCAGAAAGTGTATCATGATGATCTAAAAATACAAAAATCCCTGCACAGTGCACTGGGAGCCTGGTGAGAGACAAGAAGGAAGAGTTAGTGGGCAAGGATGTGAAGGACAACCAGAACAATCACATCCTGCATCCAGAACCTGCACATGGCTGGGACTGAGATTTCAGTTGATTCAAAGCACACAGCTTGATGATAGTATTCATTTCCAAGCTAGCTGCTCCCCCGAGCAGCTCTGCTAGAGAAGGCAATAACTTAGGAGCAGGCATCTGTTAGGGAAAGAATCCAGATACCTCCATAGCACATCCTCATAAACATCAAACACCAAGCTGGAAAGCTGAAGACAACCAGCCTGCCCAGTTGTGGACCTAAAGGAGAGGAAATGGTACACCAAGATTCTAAAGCTGTTGGAGATTCATCTGAGGAAAAACACAGCCTTCCAGTGTCAACTGCTAGGCCAGAAGTCAGGAACTTTTGGCACACAGCCCATCAGGGTAATCCGCTGGCTGGCTGCGAGACATTTTGTTTACGTTGACCATCTACGAGCACGGCCCCCCGCAGCTCCCAGTGGCCGTTGTTCACCAATCCCAGCCAATGGGAGCTGCAAGAAGTGGCGTGGGGCCACGTGCTGAAGGTTGCCAACCCTTGCTCTGGAACCCAAGGGAAGGCCATGGTTCCAGCCCCTTGAGGACTTTTTTGTATTTATTTCAAGAGCTACCGTGAATACGGTGGTACTACATTTAGTTAGCAAGTATCAGAGGGGTAACGATGTTAGTCTGTATCCACAAAAACAACGAGGAGTCCGGTTGCACCTTAAAACCTAACAAATTATTTGGGCATAAGCTTTCATGGGTAAAACACCCTCCTTCTTCAGAGGCATGGATTTTTTACTCACAAAAGCTTATGCCCAAATAATCTGTTAGTCTTTAAGGTGCCATCAGACTCCCTGTTGTTTTTGTTACATTTAGTTAGGTGGCTGTGACTTACCTAGGGTACAATCCAAACTAGTGAGTAGCTGTGTCACTCCTGCCTTCTAACCTGAGGTGCCCTTTATACTGCTTTGCTGCTGTAGCCTCCAGTGAGGACTGCTCAAAACAGCCTCCAATATGCAGGTCACCCCCAGCTATGTCTGTGTGCATGCTGCAGCCAGCCACATGTTGATTCTTACCAGCCTAGTTATATTGCAGGGTGATCCTAGGTTTCCCCCCAGAAATATATGTCCTGTACTGCCCAGTTGTCTCCTGGATAATACAAATTCATATAAAGTCCATCATTTCATTAATAGAAATGATATGCACACATCCTGTTATCATAAATGGGGGTTCCCAAACACATCAATTCAAACACACTGAATTAGATAAAACAATAAACCAAGTTTACTACAAAGAGAGAGATTTTAAGTGAATACAAGTACTGAGACATAAAAGTCAGAAATGGTTACAAGAAAAATAAAGATAATACACAACTAATGCCTAACTTAACAAACAAGGGTAAATTCAAAGCAATGATTTTCTTACCACATACTCTCAACACTGTTACTGGCCAAACTTAGGCCAGGACCCCTTATTCTGTTTACTGGCTGCTTCCTTTGTTCCTTCTGGTGCAGTGAATCGATGGATACAGAGAGAGCATGGAGGAGGGGTATACTGGGGTGTCTTGCCCCCTTCTTTTTATACTCCTGCTCTCCCTCTGAGAAGCATTGTGGCAATAAGCAGTCTGTGTGGAAAGGAACTGCATGCTGTTTCTTTGCTAAGATGTAGTTTTTTCTCCTCAGACCCCTTTCCTGCCAAAGAATGGCCACTTAACAGGTAATGACCCATTGACATTATTTACATCTGGCATCAGCTTGCCCTTTGTCTCTGAGGAACTGATTTCGCTGCTCCCCAGACTTGAAATGTGTTAGTAACACTATATAGCAAAATCTTATAACTTTACATACAATGTTACCACACATATTTTACCAGGACAACAATGACCAGCAAATTCTGAGTTTTCAAAGGCATACTTTATACAAATATTATTACAATAGTGGGCACAGGGGAATAATCTGTAACAGTGGGAAAGGGCTCTAGGGTGGCTGGTTTGAAGAATTCAATTAAAGCATGCTCTAAGACAGGGAGGGTCACTCAGAGATGAAGGTTTGTGTCACCGTCACCATGGACCCGAGCTACAGTCCTTTATTTTTACTCCTAATTATCCAGTTCAAGGAGAAGAGAAGACCTACCTCATACTTTGGGACTCACACTCTTTTGGGGTTGCACTCATTTTCTTTCTCTTGCATTATGTCTGATTAGCTGAAAAGCAGCTATTTGACAGAGGGAGTATTTGATTTTGTTTTAGAATTGACTGTCCATTTATATATAAATGGACAATCAATCTGTATATATATATACATCCTTCCATACATCTATGCCTTTTCTTTTACCCCTCATCCATACATTTACCTTCTTCTTTTGACTTCTTGAGAGTATAAGAATTCTCCCACATGTCACAGGGATTGTGAACTCCTGTTATCATCTGATCACTTGGTGGATGGTGGTCGCACCATCCATAAAGAATCCGGTAATCATCCAAGAAGAATAGTATGATAAAAGCTGGCATTTGAAAAATGGCCTCAGATCTTTTGATAGGCCTCATAGCCATTTAGGACAGAGTAGAAAGTGGACTAAACCAATCTTGGGAGCTAAGAGTAAGCAAAGAGTGGACTCATATACATATATAAAAGATAGTATAACAATTGTTAATATGAAGCACTCTTTCAGAATTACTTCTATCAGATTTCTGTGTTTAAAACTTTTTTTCTCAATTTGGCTTTAAGGCTGCTCAATCAGAACTCCACATTTGGAATACATTCTCTTTTTGTCCTTTTCATTTACTTTCTCCTTAGAAGAAACAGAGGGTGTCCTGCCTTTGGGACACTGCCCAACTAGAAGAAATGAGAAAATAAAATCTGCATATAATAACTGCAACTTCATCCCATTTTTACGGGCCATTCACAGCTGCTAAGTTACAGGCTTAGTACTTCTTTCTTCCACATGAAGGATCCATATAAGAGCAGCTGCTCCAATGTCCAAAACTGTGTAGTGCACAAATGTGAATATGAAAAGGACAACAGAGGACATATACTACAAATGATGATTATTCTAAAATACAATAGAATTTGTATTGTATTAGAATGTATAATATAATTAATTTCAGATGATAGATTTGATTGTGGTTAATGGTTTTATATATTCATAATCAATCTTTGTATCCATTATTGAAATGGAATTATTCTATTTTTTCTTTTCTGTGTCTGAATATTTCTGTTTTGTATGGTTTTTGTCACTTATGGATTTTATTGTTTTTGGCTCTGAATGTCAACAAAATATATTTTCTAAAATATGAACTCTAAACTCTGGAATGCTATAATGTGGACTTCTAGACCATACCGTAATACAAAGTATAAATAATAAAAATAGTAATGTAAGGGTCAGATGGCAATTCCATACATAAAGCTCTCTCATGCATGGAGGACCTGAAAACACAGTGGATCCCTGTGGGGAGGAGAGGCAATTACAAAGTATGTGGGGGGGGGGGACAGTGCTCCCTGGGGCTCAGGATCTGATCATGAGAAGAGGATAAGGAATAAGCCAGGTCTCCCCCAATGCCATACAACTTTAGCTGGCACAGTAAGGCTAAAATTAAAATGGATTTGACTCATATTTTCAAATGCACTTTTACAGGATAGAAAATGGAAAGAAAAATACCCAAATTCCTGAAAATCCTTGTTTTAAGGAAACAGATGTTCCTTCTTTTTGTTCTCTGTACAACATCACTCTTTAGAAACATGGGGAAACCTATCTTCTGTTTTGGATGAGTTCTTTTTAATTCTACATTTCTCTAAATGTCTGTTCACAGTGCCTCTCAAATACAAAAATTATCAGATTACAACTTCTTATGCATTTGGTGTTTAGGATGCATGCACAGGGAAATTCTGCAGTTTAATAAGAATTGGCAGTATTCCCAAATCACGAGAAAATGGCTACTTTAACAATTTCTCTATTTATCCACAGAGTGGATGTGGCCTGGGTAGAAGCAATGCATGCTTCCTCAAAACCTGCCCTCTGTGGTTTCTGTACTGTATTTCTGTTGGCAAATGCTGACTTTTTGTGGCAACCATTAGACAGCATGTAATCAATGACCTAAGAACAGTTAAGTTACACATTAAAGCCTAACTCTCTACTAGTATAACTCAGCTGAAGCAGGTGGACGTACTCCAATAGGAAACTTGACTCACTGAATTCCTCACATTTGTAGATAGTGAAATCAGTTGCATAAGACTATGCCGATCACATATGTAGTACTTACAGGCAGAATGAGTGAATACTTCACATCATTATTCATAAATATTCAGTCAAATTAATCTTGACCATATTTGGGTCCTTTTTACCTTATGAACAATAATATCAATGAGCTTTTGAGGAACAGAACATCCAACATCACATCTGAGTTATGCTATTTGAATGCAAACAATAGTAATATTTAGCAATTTAGACTGTATACTCTGCAGGTTTGGCAGAGGAGTCTACTCAAGGGACTGTTTTTGTCAAACGGTGCAATCTGGAACATTCCAAAGAGAAATAAAATAGATCTGTTCACATATAAATATCTTTATACTTCTTAGAAAAATAGTCAACTCTTGTAGGTATAGTTTAGTAGTATCTAAAGAAAGGGATGAACTCCATTTTAGTCAAGAAAATCCACATACATCCTGCCCTCCATTCATAAATTCTAGCTGTGTGTGTGCATACACAACAGAGAGACAAAGTGGGTGAGGTAATAACACACTCTATAACACATTCAAAATAAAGGATAAATATATTTGTTGATTGATTTATTAAAAAATATCAGATAATCCACTAAAATATGATGGAAATTAAATTGAGCGAGTTCCATGTACAAACAGAAGAAATTATTGTTCTGCATGCAAGCAGTGTAGTTGTAGCATACACACGAGTAACAGGATGTTAGAGAGATAAAGTGGGTGAGGTAATGTCTTTTATTGGACCAACTTCTGTTGGTGAGAGAAACAAGCTTTTGAGCCACACAAGAGCTCTTCTTCATGTCTAGTAAAGAAAATCCCAGCATCACAGCAAAATGCAATCTTGCAGTTTTGCATTTTGCTGTGATGTTGAGCGTTCCTTTCCCAGACCTGAAGAAAAGCTCTGTGTTGTTCAAAAGCTTTTCTCTCCCACCAGCAGAAGTTGGTCCAATAAAAGACATTACCTCACCCACTTTGTCTCTCTAACATCCTGTTACTCTTGCGCATGCTACAACTACACTGCTTGCATGCAGAACAATAATTTCTTCTGTTTGTACATGGAACTTGCTCAATTTAATATCCATCATATTTTAGTGGATTATCTGATATTTTTGAATAAATCAATCAACAAATATATTTATCCTTTATTTTGAGTGTGTTATAGAGTTGAATAATCTGTGAATGTTGATGAATAATTTATTCAATGGTTTTCACACAAGAAAGACTGAATAAAATATTCTACCAATGATGTTTTTCATTATTTGCCCAGTTCCTTTATATAATACATATTCTAACATTATTTAAATGTGTTTGTAATATAATATTTTGCATTCCACTTCATATTAAATAACTATGTATTTATTTATTAATGGCATCTGATTTGGCACTTTCAGTCTTGGAGTTTAGAGGCTACAACTCAATCCAGATAAAATGGAAGTAATAATGGTTGTTTGGGGGACACAAGGAAAAGAGTCAGGAGACATGTTATGGTATTTATAGTCTTATACTACACCCATTACTGTGATATTTGAGTGCAGTCGACTGCACTCGGTAGAGGGTGTCCTTCTGTTGTTTGTTGGTAGAGTTCAGACTTCGAGGATAAAGTTAAATAAACATCTGCTCTTATGTGATCAAGTAATGGCTGGTGGCTAGAATTGCATGTTTTGTCCATGGCCAGCCAGAATGATATGGCTTTGCTGTCAGATGGGGCATGGGTCACTTGCAGGTTAATCTAGTGTAAATTGTGAATTTTCTGTAACTTGAAGTCTTTAAACCATGATTAGAGGTTTCAGTAACTCAGTCAGAGGTAAGGGTCTAGTACAGGACTGGGTTGGTGAGGTTCTGTGGCCTGCAATGTACAGGAGGTCAGACTAGATGATCACAATGGGTCCTCCTGATCTTAAAGTTTGTTAGTCTATGTGCAGCATCATTCTTGCCCTTGCCACTCCTAAATTAGATTATTGCAATGTGCTTTACATACAGATGCACGTTAAATTCACTTAGAAACTTAAATGGGTGCACAATACAGTTACTTGCCTACTAAATGGTGAATCTCACCTAGAGCACATTCTATCAGTGCTGCAAGTTTGATGGTTCTGCCTTGATTACTTCCAATGGAATATATGGTGTCAGTTTTGATCTCTTATGTCCTTAATGGTCTATATGTTACCTGCTTGAAAGACCACTTTCCCCCATGAGATAGTGCCATAATTGTGATCAGTAGAGCTAGCTCACCTTCAGTTTAATCAGGTGGGCCTGCTGGCAGCAAATTTGATACTGGAATTCACTCTTCTGCTTGGTCTGAAAGAGACTAAATTATTTCTCTGGGAATACTGCACAAAACGTGTTTTCATGGATATTTTGGAAGGGCAAGTGTGCAGATTATGGAGAAGGGGGCTCTCAAATGGAATGGAGGGATTATTTAATTGTGGGCCTGGTTGCATGATTGGACTTCTGCATTACAAACTTGGAATGTGATATTTCCATTTGGAAATAAATATTTAGCCACACAATGGTGTATGAGATCTTACATATAGGCCTGATCTAAAGCCATTAACAAAATGAAATTCTTCCATTGTTTTGCATGGGGTTTTGATCAGATCCTTATTTACTATGCTTATTGAAGGATAATCTTTGGTATTTTAGATGCCATTGTGTAGTAACAGTGACTTTTTATATGGCAACCACTGCATTTATTTGCTGAATAAATGAGATAGTGTATGTTACACAGTATGTTTATGTGAGCCCAGTACTCACTTTTTACATGTAAAAAGTGAGTTGCTGGTAGACTAATAGAAGCAAATACTGTTTTCTCAACATCACATACAGACCAAAATGATCCATTAAGTTTCTAAATTCATTAATGTTTTTACTTTGAAAAAAAATCAGCATAATAGGAAAACTGTTTTATGGTGGTTAGGCTTCCCTTTTTGCTTACCTTCCCTTTTTCCAAGAACCCCGTGTACAGATAGCCATAATGATTTTAGAGAGGATAAATTGACTGCCATGTCATGACCTATGCACAACAGCCTGCAACATTACTGAGAAATCAAATGCTTCCTTTAACAATGCCCATTCTGTAGTATAAACTAATGAACTATTCAGAGAATTGAGATTGGGATTAACTTTAATTTGGAACAGAATATTAACTATGTTACAACACATCTACATCTGTACAAATTAGACTGTACTGACAATATGTCAGGACATAGATCAGGACATAGAATCAATTGTGGAGATGACACATTCTTATCTAGGAAGAGTATAAGATATGTTCCCTTGATGCATCACTAGAGACCACCTTGAGGGGGAAGATGAACAATAGAGGATGCTCAGTGTTTTGCATAGCAGTCAAGCCTTTGTAACGCCAAATCCATTGCATAATGAAACCCTCTTTATTGCAGACTGCACTCTTCAAGGCAAATGTAAACATTCAGTGGAAGAATGTGTGCACAACATAGAAATTCTTTGATTATTTTCAGAGCAAAACATTCACAAAAGTGGCTTATTGTCAATACAAGTTTGAAGACTGCACTAAGGAAATACAAAACACATTGTCTGGTGCATGTACATGAACTCACTCTGAAATGATTATTTGAAATAAATCTTTCTTGAGTATTGACCTCAGTATATTTCATTCAATAAAAATATGAATAAACAAGCTCCTGGAATTCATATTAAGGGTACTCAAAGGGTTTTATTCAATTCTCCAAATAAGTCAACAGAAAGACCTTCTTTGTAAAGGAAAAATTCTCTCTTTATGCTGGGCATGGTCTCTACATTTTTGTGTTCAATAAAATATGCTGTTTTCAAATAAAGCATGCAGCCTTTCATGAAAAAACAAAACCTGACAAACACTGACAAGGTCCACATTTTAAATGAATGTGATTACTGAGCTTCATTATTTCTGGACTACACTGTACATTGCAGCCTTTTAAAGAGCTAGGGCCAGATTCACCACTTCCCTCTGGCTCCTTTGCACCATGCAGTGATGCAAAGCAACCAGAAAACTTGGCTTTACCAGCCACTTAAAACAAGTTATTGTTCTGTACCACTGGAGCAGTTATGCCAGTGAATCTGGTTCCTGTTCTTTTATTTTATCCATTCACCTAACAGATTTAAAAACCATACTTAATTGTTTAACAATTATTTTGTAATACTCCTAAAAGACATACTGCTTCCTAAGGTGGAGTATTGGGCAAAGATTCCATTTCAAATTGGAGTCTTTACGGATGGATGTCATGCTAATGAAGTGAATTATTGCAAAGATTTATTGTTTAATTGGGTGGTACTCTTTAGAAGGCTTTAATTCTAACCAGAATACACTAGTGAAGATGGTGCTGTTTTGGTGCGATCACCATGATCATCACAGTGCTTCGGATGTTAAAAAATAAATTTGGATAAATATAGTTTCCAGTAAATCATCACTAAAATATTTGAAACCACTTGATGTCAGCAAACCACCTGGTTGCTGACCAGATGATAGATGTGACGTGATTACATTCTTGCAAAGAAATGGAGACGTATCCCATAGTGTATCAGTCTTGACAAATTTTCAGGCTGTGTTTATTGTGCCCCCCAGTATAGATCAGCTAATTAACAGAGTGGGTGGGCTTGACACATAATGACATGGGAATTGAATCTTGATTTTGTTCTTGTCACATCCCTAAAACTGTTTCAAACAGGTGGATGGGTGTTTGTGTAGGTGTTTTCCTCTGGCCTGCCATTAGAGTGATAAATGTTCATTGTCTCAACTGTTTCTACTTCAGAATATGGGATTGGGATTAGTTAGAAAATATATTGGAAATAAAAAATATAATGCAAGGTCTACTGGGCCTATGATACCTGTAATTATGTGTTCAGGAAGACCCTTGGTTTAGAGGTAAAGAAGAGTAAATGAGTAAACACAAGATGAAATAAGAAAAGGAGGACTTGTGGCACCTTAGAGACTAACACATTTATTTGAGCATAAGCTTGCATGAGCTACAGCTCACTTCATCTTCATATAGCTCAGGAAAGTTTATGCTCAAATAAATGTGTTAGTCTCTAAGGTACCACAAGTCCTCCTTTTCTTATTTCATCTTGAGTTTACTCATTTAATCTTCTTTACCTTTTTGCGAATACAGACTAACACGGCTGCTACTCTGAAACCTGACAAGATGAAATATAACCATCCACAACACCTTGAAAGCTATTTCTGACCAAACTAGCTTACAATCATTTACTGGAGGTGGACTTTTTAAAAATGAGAGAGTGTATGTGCATGTATTGAATAAATAAGAGTAACATTAAAGCCTATACCTAGAACAGCATTTCTCAAACTTTTATCAGTCTGGACCACATTTTAAAAGGGACATTGTCTCATGGGCTATCTCCCACACATTACTAATTGTGTATACCACATACCCTACCATTCACAAATGCAGAACATCCTTGTGGCAACTACTTCAGTTGGTTGTGTGGGGAAATAATGATAGATATATTAAATGCTTTCCTCTCAGATACCTACATGACTGCTATTACTGTAACATCTGAGTGCCTCACTGTTTTTAGTGCATTTATGCTCACACAGCTATGAAGCAGGAAAGTACTATTATCCACAGTTCACTGATAGCAAATTGAGGCACAGAGAGACTAAGTGACTTGCCCAAGTTCACCCAGGAAGTTTGTGGCAAAGCAGAGACTTCAACCCAAGTATCCCAAGTCCCAGGCTAGTATCCTAACTACTGAACCATTTTTCCTCTCTAACGTATGTTTAGTTCTCTTTTAAAGTAAGTTAGCATCTATAAATAAAAAGAAAGACCAATGCCATATCTATAGTCATCTCTCTGCTAACCATCAGCAAGTGTTATGTAGACCACTGGTGGCTAATGCACCACATTTTAATGAACTGTGTATTATAATGTATTTGTCTTCATTTCTACAAGTATGGCTTCCATGAGATTTTTGTGCTGTCTGTTGGATACACAGGCAAGAGCTGTTTTTCTTTAGTTCAGCATTCGTTTTTAGGATTCCACAATATATGACCTTCTGAGGTAAAAACATCCTATACTGCAGCAAAGGGAATATTATGAATATAATGTAAAAGAAAGAAACATCAAAACCAGATAAAGAGGCATATAAAAGGGCATGGCATTTCACTCAGTTGTATTGTTATGAAGTCAATTCACAGAAATTAGCTGGAGATGTACAGGCTTGGTAGTTTTCTCAGATTAAAAAATACAGTCTACAAAAGGAGGGAGAGAAAAGTAATTATTTTGTGAGTATAAACTATCAGATTTGTTAATTTGGATACTAACTTCATTCTGAAGTTTAGCCAGCCTTTAATAATTTAACAAGTAGCCCTGATAATCTGCTACATTGTGCACAGTCATTGAGCCATTTCTAATTAAAATTGACAACCCCCCTGAAACTTGCCCTTGACAAATGTGGTTTAGAATAACTTGAACTAGTTTAACTGTTTGGGAACATTTTTTAAAGAAGGAAATAGAAATGTCAGATGCTTACAACAATTTAACATAGAACACTTTGCTACATAATGAAATACAAACAATGGTTTACAAATCCTTCAATGTAAGTAAAAACATTGCAATAGCTACATCCCCACTGAGTCCATATTAAAGATATTTTGTATTTATTGTGGATGGGGATTCAGTGAAGGAAAGGAGTTTACTGTATGTGGTAAATTGTCCTAGCAGCTATTTGCCAGGATCCCTTGGGTGGAAAAAAGAATGGGTATGTATGTATATATAGTTGTTAGAGCTGGGCAGGAAACAGTTTTCATGTCCTGTGTAAAAAAATGAGATTTTGGAAATGGAATAAAATTAGGGGAAAAATCAGTTCAAATCAATCAAAATGGCTAACTTCAAAATATTTTTTATTTTAACCATTTTTTATTTTTAGTGTTATAATTAGCTTACATTTCCAAACAAAAAGTTATTTCAAACCAAAAAAAAGTAATAATTTTTCATTCAGAACATTTCAAAACTTTTTTTGATTTTTTTTTGAGTTGAGAAGCTCTGCCACACTGACCTTTTCCTGAAAAAAAGTTCATTTTTGATTAATCAACTTTTTAAAAAAATGTTTTGTCACAAATTTCATGAGCAGTTGTAATATTCATATAGGTCTGGAATGTGTTGATATCTGTATAATACAAAGAAACCATACATTATATGGCTAGGTATTTATATTTGGCTGATTTTCTCTGAAAGACGGTATCATTATGGGGCTAAGATTTATTCATATTAGCAATTTATGTTCTATTTCCATTTTATGTAACCTCTAGCAGGCTTGAGGTCTTGCTGAACAAAAAGATATGTGAAAGACACAGGATTATTAACTCATCATTACAAGTAAGTCTAGAACTGATGGTCTAGATAATGGTCTCTAGAGCGAATCCTCTCTATACCAAAAGATATTTCAATAGGCACTGACAGGACAAGATGGATCCATTTTGTCTGTCTCTCTGCTAGAGGTTCATCTGAGAGTGACGCATGAAGCAAGATGCCAAGATGGTGCATGCTCTATTCTCATGAAATGTTTGAGGATTTTAGCTGATATCTCTAGCAAGATTTACTGAAGAACACAGAGAAAAGAAACAGAAATTTTTGACAGTTTATAACTTGGCTTTTTAGGGTTATAACAAAAATCACCTCTTTTACCACATATCTATTTCTTTGACAAATTTCAAAGTTTCTGCTGCAAAACCTGGAGGTGCTAGAGCTTCTAAAAAGATGACCAGAAGCATTTTTTTAATGCAAAGCATTAGACAATTTAAATGTAAGGTTTGTTAAGCCTTCCCCTAAAGTTTAGCTGTGCAAATGCTCTAAAACAATAGGACTAATGGTGACTGTAATATATACAACCTGAGATGCTTCAGACTACAGCATTAAATATACATTATTAGAACAGCCCACCATTGCAAATGTGATCCTAGTCAACTGCAAGCTAGTTGTGAAACTCAAATAATTCTTTTTAAAACCTCTACTTCTGTTTTTGTGGAAGATGATAGTTCAAGTGACACCTTATCCATCATGATGAGTAAATGCATTTTTAACATCAATCCTCCAATAATTTGAGAATCATAATGCTGCAAACATACACAAGAATCAGTTTGAGAAACAGACAAAATTGTGTTAAGTTTCTCAAATATACACATTTTATATAAAGATACAAAATTATTTTAGATCCATGTAGAGTGTAGGTACCTAGATTATGTACATGAAGGCACAACACTATTTCTCACATTTGGTAATATGAAAAGGAGTACTTGTGGCACCTTAGAGACTAACAAATTTATTAGAGCATAAGCTTTCGTGAGCTACAGCTCACTTCATCGGATGCATTTGGTGGAAAAAACAGAGGAGAGATTTATATACACACACACAGAGAACATGAAACAATGGGTTTATCATACACACTGTAAGGAGAGTGATCACTTAAGATAAGCCATCACCAACAGCAGGGGGGGGAAGGAGGAAAACCTTTCATGG
Source organism: Dermochelys coriacea (assembly GCF_009764565.3). Classification (NCBI taxonomy): domain Eukaryota; kingdom Metazoa; phylum Chordata; order Testudines; family Dermochelyidae; genus Dermochelys; species Dermochelys coriacea. Next base: position 95,343,013 of record NC_050069.1, read on the forward strand.
TGACAAGCAGGTAGGCTAATTCCAGCAGTTAACAAGAATATCAGAGGAACAGTGGGGGGTGGGGTGGGAGGGAGAAATACCATGGGGAAATAGTTTTACTTTGTGTAATGACTCATCCATTCCCAGTCTCTATTCAAGCCTAAGTTAATTGTATCCAGTTTGCAAATTAATTCCAATTCAGCATTACAATCTACATACCACACAGACTATGCTGACAGCTTGTGCCACACACTCTCAAGGAAACTGCGGAACCACCTGATCAACATCCTCTACAGCAAACAGGGAAAGATTAAGAATGAGCTCTCAAAACTGGATACTCTCATAAAGAACCAACCTTCCACACAAACTTCCTCGTGGCTGGACTTTACAAAAACTAGACAAGCCATTTACAAAACACACTTTGATTCTCTACAAAAGAAAAAGGACACTAAGCTATCTAAACTACTATATGCCACAAGGGGCCACAACAATGGTTCCCGTAACCCACCCAGCAATATTGTTAATCTATCCAACTATACTCTTAGCCCAGCGGAAGAATCTGTCCTATCTCGGGGCCTCTCCTTTTGCCCCTCCACCCCCACGAACATGATACAGTTCTGTGGTGACCTAGAATCCTATTTTCGACGTCTCAGACTCAAGGAATATTTCCAACACACCTCTGACCAACATATTAACCCACAGAGACCTTCCTGCCAACACTACAAAAAGAAAGATTCTAGGTGGACTCCTCCTGAAGGTCGAAACAGCAGCCTGGATTTCTACATAGACTGCTTCCGCCGACGTGCACGAGCTGAAATTGTGGAAAAGCAGCATCGCTTACCCCATAACCTCAGCCATGCAGAACACAGTGCCATCCACAGCCTCAGAAACAACTCTGACATCATAATCAAAAAGGCTGACAAAGGAGGTGCTGTCGTCATCATGAATAGGTCAGAGTATGAACAAGAGGCTACTAGGCAGCTCTCCAACACCACTTTCTACAAGCCATTACCCTCTGATCCCACTGAGAGTTACCAAAAGAAACTACAGCATTTGCTCAAGAAACTCCCTGAAAAAGCACAAGAACAAATCCGCACAGACACACCCCTGGAGCCAGGACCTGGGGTATTCTATCTGCTACCCAAGATCCATAAACCTGGAAATCCTGGACGCCCCATCATCTCAGGCATTGGCACCCTGACAGCAGGATTGTCTGGCTATGTAGACTCCCTCCTCAGGCCCTTCGTTACCAGCACTCCCAGCTATCTTCGAGACACCACCGATTTCCTGAGGAAACTACAGTCCATTGGTGATCTTCCTAAAAACACCATCCTAGCCACTATGGATGTAGAAGCCCTCTACACCAACATTCCACACAAAGATGGACTACAAGCCGTCAGGAACAGTATCCCCGATACTGTCACAGCTAACCTGGTGGCAGAACTTTGTGACTTTGTCCTGACCCATAACTATTTCACATTTGGTGACAATGTATACCTTCAAATCAGCGGCACTGCGATGGGTACCCGCATGGCCCCACAGTATGCCAACATTTTTATGGCTGACTTAGAACAACGCTTCCTCAGCTCTCGTTCCCTAATGCCCCTACTCTACTTGCGCTACATTGATGACATCTTCATCATCTGGACCCATGGAAAAGAAGCTCTTGAGGAATTCCACCATGATTTCAACAATTTCCATCCCACCATCAACCTCAGCCTGGACCAGTCCACACAAGAGATCCACTTCCTGGACACTACGGTGCTAATAAGCGATGGTCACATAAACACCACCCTATATCGGAAACCTACTGACCGCTATTCCTACCTACATGCCTCTAGCTTTCATCCAGATCATACCACTCGATCCATTGTCTACAGCCAAGCGCTACGATATAACCGCATTTGCTCCAACCCCTCAGACAGAGACAAACACCTACAAGATCTCTATCATGCATTCCTACAACTACAGTACCCACCTGCTGAAGTGAAGAAACAGATTGACAGAGCCAGAAGAGTACCCAGAAGTCACCTACTACAGGACAGGCCCAACAAAGAAAACAACAGAACGCCACTAGCCATCACCTTCAGCCCCCAACTAAAACCCCTCCAACGCATCATCAAGGATCTACAACCTATCCTGAAGGACGAGCCATCGCTCTCTCAGATCTTGGGAGACAGACCAGTCCTTGCTTACAGACAGCCCCCCAATCTGAAGCAAATACTCACCAGCAACCACACACCACACAACAGAACCACTAACCCAGGAACCTATCCTTGCAACAAAGCCCGTTGCCAACTGTGTCCACATATCTATTCAGGGGATACCATCATAGGGCCTAATCACATCAGCCACACTATCAGAGGCTCGTTCACCTGCGCATCTACCAATGTGATATATGCCATCATGTGCCAGCAATGCCCCTCTGCCATGTACATTGGCCAAACTGGACAGTCTCTACGTAAAAGAATGAATGGACACAAATCAGACGTCAAGAATTATAACATTCAAAAACCAGTTGGAGAACACTTCAATCTCTCTGGTCACTCGATCACAGACCTAAGAGTGGCTATACTTCAACAAAAAAGCTTCAAAAACAGACTCCAACGAGAGACTGCTGAATTGGAATTAATTTGCAAACTGGATACAATTAACTTAGGCTTGAATAGAGACTGGGAATGGATGAGTCATTACACAAAGTAAAACTATTTCCCCATGGTATTTCTCCCTCCCACCCCACCCCCCACTGTTCCTCTGATATTCTTGTTAACTGCTGGAATTAGCCTACCTGCTTGTCACCATGAAAGGTTTTCCTCCTTCCCCCCCCTGCTGTTGGTGATGGCTTATCTTAAGTGATCACTCTCCTTACAGTGTGTATGATAAACCCATTGTTTCATGTTCTCTGTGTGTGTGTATATAAATCTCTCCTCTGTTTTTTCCACCAAATGCATCCGATGAAGTGAGCTGTAGCTCACGAAAGCTTATGCTCTAATAAATTTGTTAGTCTCTAAGGTGCCACAAGTACTCCTTTTCTTTTTGCGAATACAGACTAACACGGCTGCTACTCTGAAACCTGTGATTTGGTAATATGTAATTCTTGAAAGAGTTTCACTCTTTAAAGATGATTCCCAAATGGAGTCTTTGAACTTTCTGAATTTGAGAGAGAGGTGGGAAAATGCTGATCACAGACCAACCATTTTATTTTCTCGTGTTCCATAGAATGGCTCTTTAAGGAGAAAGGAAAATAATTTCCCATGAACTTTAGATTTCTTTGGGTTTGAAGGTCTTGGCTTTATACTGTTAACTCTATTAAACTGTACAATTTCTGATGAGTCTATATCATTTTATTTAAGTAGAAGAACTGGATTTTAATTAATAAAAGATAAACTAAACATCTAACTTATGAACATTATACATTGTTTATTTTATAATTTGATGTTTTATGTTGTAATTCCTGTGGATGCAGGAGTTCTACAAATACACTTAGTAGAAATTATTTAAAGGAATAATGTATGCATTGGATCATTTTTACCTGAAAAATGTTCAGTGGTAACTAACCATATTTGAAGAATAATTGAAACTATATTGAGAGAAATGGTAAAAATAATTATTTATAATCTAATATAAATTTTAGGCATTAGATTCAATGCAACCCCTGAATAATCTACACTGCTTCTCTGTACTCTATGGCACAAGGTGGCTTTTTAGGTGCCAAAAGAGGGAAAAAATAAAATACAAAAGAGCCATCACTAAAAGGAAGCTCTTCTATCACTTACACCAACAAGGACCTTGTGGAGATCAGCTGAGTTGCTGTCCACATAGATGGACTGTTCTGCTAAGGATGTTTTGGTAGATTTTGCACTGCCCCAACCACGTGGTCGCAATGTAAACTCTTTGGGGCAGAGGCTGTAATTTACTATATGGGGATAACAGCACCTAGCGCAATGGAGCCCTGATTTTTGGTTGAGGCCTCTAGGTACTTCTGCAATATAAATGTTAAATAAATGATTAATAGTAATAACAGAACCTTGTTTCGTTGTTTATATGGATGTCTTCCAAGTAGGACACTACACATTATAATCAAATAAATTCTATAAAATATAAGCAAAACAGAATGGATTACATGTTACCAAATGTGAGAAACAGTGTTGTGTCTTCATATATATAATCTAGGTAATTACATTCCAATAGAACCAAACCAATTTTGTGTCTTTCTATAAAATGTGTATATAATAATATTACATTAAACAAATACAATTTGACTGCTAGTCTGTTCCTATTTGTTTGTTAAAGGAATTTAGTGGTGTTCTGAACTTGTCCCTGCTGAGATGAAGCCAGCAACCAAAAAGGGAATACTATCTTCTCTGGATCCTGATGTTAGAGATGGACATTAACCTTGTGTCAGAGTACGGTGAGATTGCACATGAAGAGTCAGCATTTTGGGAAGAAGAGAATTAAGAGAGCACTGGGATTTCAGGAAAAGAACCACTTCGGATTACCAGATAGCAACCATGAAAAAATGGGATGGGGGTAGAGGGTAATAGGCGCCTATATAAGAAAGTCCCAAAAAACAGGACTGTCTCTTTAAAAATGGGACATCTGGTCACCCTCGAACCACTACTTATTAGTTTTACTTGTAAACAATTTCTGGAAATTATATGGCAGAGTAGGGAAGAGATACAAGAGAAAAAAAAGGAAAGAAAAGGGGGGTGGAGTCCAGTTATTCAGATTTATTAGTAAAATGAATTAAAATTATGGGTCCTGTTTAACCCTGCTACTCCTTAAGAATGGCTAGGTTATATTTAATAATCAGTTCTTCTTCCTTCTACGGCACTATATTAACAGGGAGGAGTATGGACTGCTATTTCCTGCCTGCCCTCTCCATCCCTCCCTCCCTCCCTTCCTCCTTTTCTCAATTTTTGGATTCATGTGTAGCATAGTCTGGTTTCATATATCTCCTTGCATGATGAAGCATCTGCCGGTGGTGCTGAAGCTGCTGGCACTCTCTGTGTTTGCCCCAGAGCAAATTACAGATGGCAGTGTCACTGATGATGATAGCCTAATATACTAATGTTAGCAACAGGGGACAGCTGCTGCCTTTGTTCAATTTTCAGTCACATATCCATCCAGCAAATCATGGGGACTATGTTAAGACAAGCAAAGCTGGCAATTCAGGTGGTGGCCACTGGGTGGGGCAAAAATGCCTCCCCCCCTTTTTTTTTAAGGAGGATGCTACTGGCTTCTAGAAAATAGCAATACAGAAGAATTTTAAAATATATCTTTTTAAATGTTCAAGTGTTTGTTTTTTTTAAATGTTCTTAAATAACGGCAATATCAGAAACTCTGGATAACTCCTAAGCATGATATTTTACAAACATTGTTAAGTATATTGCTTCCTCAATAATTCTCACCAGGTCACACACCATAAAACTCTGTTTTGAAGGATCTTGTGTCACTAAAACAATAGGATATGTACAAATTTACACCAGGTAATCTGCAATAATTTGCATTGCTCTTTCCAAGGGTCATTTACATTTACTGATATGATTGAAATATGCATTTGCACATTGTAAATTGGCAAAAGAGCCTTATTCTAAAAGCTGTGCAAAACACATGCTAATGTAGGCTGACTGTTTCTCTTGTGGTATATATTCTAATAGCAAAGTCTGGGTAGTTACTATAAGGTAAGAATTTGTCATTGTAGATTTTACCTGGGGTGTAATATTTTAACAAATGCATTCCTTCTGGTCCTCAGTCTCAATGTTTGGTATTCCATAAAGATTTCACATAATATAATGGGTCTGAAAAGCGGTATGTGTAGCACAGTGTTCTATAATCATGTCTTAGTGGCAACTCAAAATGTGGAGCTTCAGATGATTTCCACGGTCAGAAATGGGAGAACAGAGTGAGTGGCTTCTAGAAAACAAATGGTGTTAGCCTCCTCTGGATCCCTGGGGTCTGCCACAGCCTATTCCATTTGAGGCAAACCCTGCCTCTGCCTGCAAGAATAACAGGGTAGCTGCTCTGCAGGGGGATCCTTGAAAAGATTCCTCTATCACACACCTTACATTTCTCTTAGGTTTTTACTATGGAAGGGGATGTTCTTGGCCAGAATTCAGCAAGTTGTTAAAAGGTGGGAATATGAAACAGGAAAAGAAGGGCTTCTTTCACTAGTAAAACCAATGAACAAAAGTGTATTTTTTTTCCTAAACTTTCATCTTTGTGTAGATTACTGAAGGGCTATCAGATTTTTTTTTCTCCCTCGTCATCTTTCTATGTGATGGTATCACTTTCTGCACAAGTTAGTACTGGACTTGCCCAAAAAACTGATAGGTTTGTGATTGTCCAGCATGAAATCAGAGCTAGAGTATTGCTATTCCTCTTCCATCTGAGGAGAAACAAGCTTCTCTTACAAGACACACATAGCCTTTTGTAAAAAAAATCTTATTTTTAGTGATTTATTTTTCTTCTTCTTCTCTGCCTCTTACTCCTCATTCCTTTATGTCTACTATAATCTATATTAGGATGAAACCACTCAGATGGGTATCCTTCTGCTCTTTATGACATAAACAAGTTTGTATTTTTATTTATATCATAAGTTCAGGAGACAGAATACTCAGCTTTCTATAAGACAAGCTCAGTGGAATGTAGTCTGATAGTTGAGGTGTATATTGCATGCAGAAAGAGTTAGATTATAGATATATTGTCAAGAAAAGAAGTTATCAAAATCTAGACCACCAAAATATCACCCACATTGTGAGGAATGAAACATGCATTAGCTCTAAGCATTAAAAAAAAATAAAAGGAAGGGGATTGTAGCATTTAGAGGTTGGGAAATGGGTTACAGAGTCCAAATTCAAGGACATTAATCAATATCTAACCAACAGTTATTTGCTTATCATCGGCTGGGTGACCTTATAAAAATAAATGTGCTTCAGAAAAATCAGGATGAAGAAACAAAAATAAAATGTATTTATTTCTCTGTGAAGAACCACAACCAGATGCTCCACTAAAACAAAAAAAACCCCTCTTGTAATAAAAGGCCTTATCACCCACTAGTTGTTTATCCCATCTCCTACTTCCATTTCCTCCTCCATCCCAAATTAAGGGCTTGTTTACAGTGGCTATTTACAGTGCTGCAACTTTCTCACTCTGGGGTGTGAAAAAACACCCCATGAGCGCAGCAAGTTTCAGTGCTGTAAAGTGCCACAGTGTATACAGTACCCCAGCGCTACATCCCTCATGGAGGTGGTTTTTTTAGAGCCCTTGGTGAGCTCTCTCCCAGTGCTCTGCCATGACCACACAAGCCATGTTAAAGCGCTACCGCCCAAGAATTCCTAAGGTGGCTATCCATTTGCCAATTTGTTGCATATTTGTCTTAAGCAGAGTTTAGTTAATCTAACCTTTGTTAAAGAGACAGAATACCCAGCTACTCCTCTATTTGCAGTTAATTAGCCGATTAAGTCCTTATTGGCCAGGCAACCTCATCAAACCAACCACCAGAACAAATATTGCTAATTAGCACCCCTAACAGCAGGTTTAGCAGAGAAGTCAAGGGTCTGGAGACCAAATTACCCTTCAGAAATCAGCACACCTGAACAGACCTGACAAACAATTATCTTTTGCTCTCCATGTTATCCTTGTTCTGTGGTTAAGCAGATTTCAGTTTCAAGTGTTGTCAATCTTGTCCATTTTATAAGCATTAGAAAAAAAATAAAGAGGAAAAACACCAACACATAGAGTGATAATACAATTAACTATACATTAGTAACTATTAACTGCACAACACAACTTCAAAGTAAATCAGTGAACCAATAGCCCGCCTCCCCCACAAAACAAAACAAAATTACAAGCTTTTTATTGTTGGAAAGGTAATGTGACCTAGTGGATGGAGCACTGGATGGCACTCAGGAGACCTGCTGGGTGACCTTTAGAAAATCACATAATCTTTTGGTGCCTCAGTTTCCCCATCTGTAAAATGGGGATAATGAGTTACCTTCCTTTATATAATGTGTGTTGAAATGTACTGATGAAAAGTGCTATATAAGAGTGAGGTATTATTATTATTATTTACAGTAGTTCCTAGAGGCCCTATTATGCTAGTTGCTGTACATACTCAATGTAGACTCAATAGAGTTTACGTCAACAGTGTAGCCTGACCAGTTATTGTAATTATGTATACAAGAGTTATTTTTTAACACTGGTCCCTTCCCCTTAGATGGCTATTCAGAAGATTTTTATAACTCTTCTTAACTGGAATCAATTGATTGACTGATAGGGATTGATGAGACATACAATAGAAATGATAAAAAGAAGTACAAGCTTTACTTAAGATCCAAAAGAGTTCACTCATTAATATAGTCAAACAACCTAAAGCTACATAACAGAGATAGCTATTAGGATTTCAGGCATGTAGGCATACTCCTAAGGCTTATGGAAAACACAAATAGAAGAAATAAGTGAGTGGGAGGGGCATTAGAAAGCAGGTCACAAATTAGTTGACACCATTTCAGGACCCTCAGGACCCCAAAATTTAGATTGTTTATATCCCCTCCTTTATTTAATTCCTGAGATGAACAACCATATTTGCTAATGTTCAGAGACAAAAGAAATATTTGTACCTGGCCTTGTCCATACATGGCATTGCGAGTGTCCAAATTAATGTTTCTGATCATACACCTAAGCACGAGAGTCAATCAGTTTCTTAATAGAGTATATCTATCAATGTGGTATAATTTTGTAGCACAAGGGTTTCCAACCTGTGGTCTGCAGATCTCTGGGGATCCATAGACTACATCTAAGATTTCCAAAGGGGTCTGCACCTCAATTTAAAATGTTTGCCTGTTATCATCTGTAAATGAAAAAAAGTTGAAAACCACTGCCCTAGCAAATACATTGCAAAATATTGCAAAAGTCCCCAAACTATCCTCCTGTTTCAAATAACTTTTGCAATCTTGCCATATACCTGTCTTTCTGTGGTCACTTGTTTGTCATATGGAATGAGAAGGCATCATTCATGACTTATGTTTAAGACCTAACAACCCAATTATTTGTGTCCTCCTACAAGTTAATAGAAATTAAAACCTATCAATATTATACCCCAATAAGGTTCTTACAAAGGTATGACATGGTCATGGGTCAACAATAGACAAGACATGCAAAGTCTAAAAGGTATTGTCCCCATCCGTTGGAGAGGTGAAGTACCTATGTCAACAGGAGAAGCTATCCCATCACTGTAGGTAGTGTCTTCACTAAGGCCACAAATTTACATGGGCATAACTGCTTTACCCAAGGATGTAAAAATCCACACCGGTGAGCAATGCAGTTACAACAACCTAGCCCCCAGGGTAGACAGCACTGTGCTGATGCCAGGGCTTCTCCCGTTGACATAGCTACTGTATCTCGCGGAGGTGGGTTAACTATAACAATGGGAGAAGCTCTTTCATTGGTGTAGTACATCTTTACTAAAGTACTACAGAGGCACAGCTGCAGCGCTGTAAGTGTAGATAAACCCAAAGTGTTATAGGAAGACAAGGACATGACCCAGGCTTATATTACCATTATGTTTATGTTATAACTGGCTTGAGCAACATTTATAATAAGTATTTTTGAGAATTGTTAATGTTGTATTAAAATGTTACCCTTATTGATAGTGCGGGAAGGAAATTGATGCAGATGTTAATTTAAATAATGTGTAATGTAAAAAGCCAATAAGAAGGTGGTGAAATTATAATTATATTAAAGGACAGTTCAATGTTAATTAATATTATAACGAAATATAAAGCAAGTAAGCCTTGCTAAATTGCAAGAGATCTCCAATCAATATCCAAATTATACTGTTAAATTCCAGGATTATAAAGCTGTACTTCACTCTGTTGCCAGTGGACTGATCATCCACTGATACATCATTTCATCTTTGAGTTTCAGAATAATAGTGAGAATAATAGAGAACATTTGTGTAAGCAGCAATTGCATTCCTGTTTGCTTAACTAACCATTTGTTTTCCTTTTTAATAACATCTGGTGGTTTCATTCAAAGTGTTCCCTAGTGGTCCTCTACTAAATAAATTTTCTGCAACTGACCTCGAGGCTCAAACCTGAAAACTAAGTTGGGTTTATTGCACCCTTATCTATAACAACTTAATATTAATTGAGAACATTTAAACATAGTCCCACACAGAGAGATTGAGGGACTAGCATAGGATCACAAAAGAGGTCTGTGACAAAAATGCACATTGAGTCCAGATCACCTGAGTCCCAATCTAGTACCTTAACCATAAGACCATCTTTACACTTCTCTAAAGTATAAAATCACAGTCCTGAGCTGCTGACCCTTCAAACTCATACATGCTAATGAATATTGGTATTAATACTTAATATTCATGAGACTAATACTGCTGGGAAGTAAGTAGCATACCTCTCACTGAAGTAAACAGAAGCTATGCATTTTTATATTAGGGCTAAATAGGGTCATAAAGCACTATTCATCCACCGATTTCAAAGCACCTAACAAAGATGTGTAAATATAACCCCATGTAGATGAGGAATTTGAGATGAAGAAAGGCTGTGACTTGCTATTCAGTGAGTAAATTGTAGAGCTAAACTGCAGAGCTAAATTCTATAGCCTTATGTCTCCTGACTGCCAGTTCTTTGCTTATACCACTAAGCAGTGCTGCCTCACAACCCTGAAAAGAAACTAGAACGATGAATTAAATACAGTAATACATATAATGTGTGATTTCAGTAGATCAATGTCAATTGTAAGTGAAATATTCATTCAAGGCCTAAAGTTTAGATAATAAAAATTGCATACAAATTAATCACTGTAAAACAGTCAAATCCAAAAATGAATACAAAATAAAATCAAATTCAAGTTTTAATTAGCAAAGCCACGTTGCTTTATGACGCCTCCAGATTTCATGTTCAGTTCAGTTTCTGGATCAAATTACCTCATTAAGACAAAAGTTGTAACTATATATACACTGTATGCTTTTGTATGAATGTGTGTGTACTGTGACGGAGCAAAGCCAGATGGCTATGGAAGAGTAGACCTTTTGGGATCCAGGAAGTGGGCAGGCGAAGCCCATCCACTGCTAAAGGATTCCCCCGCAGCCTAGAAGGGGGATCCACAGGACCTAGATTCCAAATAATTCTGAGGGACAACTAATAAAATAACAGGGACAGGAATGTGGTCAAAGGGTCAAACGAAGGGAACCGGATGGGGACACCGAGCAGAGAACCCTGGACAATGCCCACTGCTCCTCAAAGGCGACAAGGGAGTTAGAGGACGCCGCCCAGAGGAACTCTGCCTGGATACGTGAACGGACCGAGGATCGGAAATAGGCCCCACAGTCACAGGAGACTCCATCGGCCAACCTCCTCACTCTGGTTTTGTAGATGGCCATTTTAGCTAGGGCCAGGAGAAGGTTGACCAGGAGTTCCCGTGATTTTGTGAGGCCACGGATAGGGAGTGCAGAGATAAGAAGGTGAGGGGAAAAGTGCAACCAGAAGCGTAATAAAATATTGGTGAGGAGCCGGAATAGGGGCTGCAGCCTGGCACACTCCAGGTATATGTGTGCCAGGGTTTCCCTCAGGCCGCAAAAGGGGCACGTGTCTGGGATTGAGGTGAACCATGCCAAGTACACGCCCATGCTCACGGCTCCATGAAGGAGCCGCCAACTGACATTCCCGGCGGGCCTTGGCACTAAGGTGGAATATAGGCCGGTCCACCGGGGCTCCTCACCCTCCAAAGGTGCAGGACGTCCTGCCATTTTGTATCGAGGCGGGACAGGAGGGTGAGGGCGTGAAGGGTGTGGAGCACGAGCGTGTATAGATGTTTTCCTGGTGCGGTTTGAAAGCAGACCGGCTGCATCTCATGCAGCCGGCTTACAGTGAAGGGGTGAGGGGGTCGATTGGGTCCATGGGGCAATGGTCCAATTAAAAGGTCCGGCGGGCCTGGGGCAGGGGGTGGGTGGGGCGTGCTCTCATGCAGGATCCGGTTGAGATAAACCCGAGCAGCGGGCGGCAAAGCGGCCTTCACCTCCTGAAGTATGCGCCGGGGAGTACAAGGTTTGGAGAGCCCCATGCGATAAGTGAGCGTCAGGGGATCCAGCCAGTCTCCTTGGTCATAGTCCAGGAGGTCTCCGACTCTTGTGACCTCTGCCAGGACCAACCTCTAGCACACCAAGCGGGACTCCGCCACCTGCACACGAAGCTGGGTGTTGTGTAGCAGGGGCTCTGCCTCGGTGGCCGCCACAGACCTGGTCGAAGAAAAGAGTTTCCAGGTCCAGAGGAGGTCGTGGTAGAAGACTGGCAGCCCGGAGAGGTCTCGCGGAAGACCTCTCAGATGGAGATAAAGGAGCTGCCGGTTGTATTGGAGCCCTCGGAAGCGGCGCAGGAAGGCATGCGCCATTATGCTCCACACCGGACTACCTGCACTATAAAGGAGTCTCTGCAGGACCTGGAGGTGGAAGACATGGACCTGAGTAAGTGGACATTTCAGGCCCTGCCCTTCCTCCTCCGGGGTAGATGGAGAACCCCTGAAGGGACCCAGTGTAGTCCTGACCAAAAGAACTCCGGAATCGATGTCCGGAGCTTGGCCAGGAAACCCGGGGTCGGGACCAGGGTGTTGAGCCGGTACCAGAGCATGGACAGGACTAGTTGATTAAGCACCAGTGCTCTCCCTCAAAGGGAGAGGCACCGGAGTAGTCCTATCCATTTCTGGAGCTGCTCTGTCACCCCGCCCTCTAAATTCTGCCAGTTCTCCGGTGGAGAGGGATGCGTGGCAGAAAGGTAAACGCCCAGATAAAGCAGCGGACCCGTGGTCCACCGGATGGCCTGAAGCACGGGTGGGAGGGAGCTCGCCTGCCGTCAGTCCCCTACCACCAAGCCAGAGCTCTTGACCCAGTTGACCCACGCGGAGGAGGCTGCCGAATAGATGGCCTGGCAAGCCTCCACCTGTGCCAAGTCACCCGGGTCCTGGACCATGAGGAGCACGTCATAAGCGTACGCTGACAGGACCAGATGCAGCTCTGGCTCCCGCAGCACCAACCCTGTCAACCTCCTTTGGAGGAGACAGAGGAAGGGCTCGATCGCCAGAGCATACAGCTGGCCTGAGAAGGGGCACCCCTGCCGTATTCCTCGCCTGAAGCTGACCGGTTGGGTCAGGGTCCAGTTGAGCCTGACCAAACACTCTGCGAAGGCGTACAGAACCCGGGGAAAACCCACAAACTGGGGTCTGAAGCCAAACGCTTGCAGAGTGCTCAGGAGATACCCGTGATAAACCCTGTCAAATGCCTTCTCCTGATCTAAAGACAGGAGGGCAAATGACAGACCATCCCTACACCCGAGTTCCAAAAGGTCCCGGACCAGATATAGGTTGTCGAAGATGCTGCGGCCCAGGATGGTGTAGGTCTGGTCTGGGTGGATCACGTTCACCAGCATGGACCCTAGCCGCAGCGAGATGGCTTTTGCCACGACTTCGTAGTCCGTGCTGAGTAGCGAGACGGGATGCCAATTTCGTAAATCGCAGAGGTCCCCCTTCTTCGGCAATAAGACGAGCACGGCTCGCCTGCACGAAAGAGGGAGGACCCCGCTCTGCAAAGACTCGGCCCAGACGGTGACTAGGTCTGGGTCCAGGACGTCCCAGAACACGCGGTAGAACTCCACGGTCAGCCCGTCCATGGCCGGAGATTTATTGGTGGGCATGCGACAGAGGGCTTCCGAGAACTCGGCCAGAGTGAGAGGCAGCTCTAGCCGGTCTCGGGCCCCCACGCTGATCGTAGGGAGCTTCTCCCAGAGTACTCTGCAAGCGTTAGGATCGGTCGGATCCGGGGAGAAAAGGCTTGCGTAGAAGGCTCTCGTCCTCCTGCACATCTCCACCGGATCCGTGAGGGGGGTGCCATCTTCTGCCAGAAGGCAGATGACATGTTTGTTGGCCCCCCTCTTTTTCTCCAGGGCATAGAAGAAGTGGAAACCGCAATCCATCTCCCGAAGCAGACAGATGCCGGATCGAACAAAGGCACCCTGGGCCCGATGGTCCTCGAGGGCCCGGAGCTCCTCTCACTTCTCCTGGCACGCTCCGCAGAGGGGCAGATCCTCGGGGCTGGCAGCCAAATGCCTCTCCAGCTCTAAGACCGCCCGTTCCAACTGCTCTATCGCTGCATCCCACTGTCAGCTGGTGCCTCGAGTGTAATCACAGCAGAAGAGCCGGGCGCGCACACCTAGGTCACACCACCGCCGCGCCGAGGGAAAGGCACGCCGCTACCCTCGCCAGGCCAGCCAGAACTCCCGGAAGGACGCCACGAAGCCCGCATCCTCCAGCAAGCTGTTGTTGAAATGCCAGTAGGCCAGCCCTGGCCTCTCTGCACAGAGGGAGACCGTCATGATGGCTAAATGATAGTCAGAAAATGGGGCCGGGCGGATGCTGGAGGAGTGGGCTCGTGAAAGATGGAAGCGTGATAAATAAATGCGGTCCAACCGGAAGTGGCTCGACCGATGGGCCTCCACCTGGACAAAAGTGAACATGGAAGTGTCAGCCGGGTGGTGGTCGCGCCAGACGTCCACCAGGGAGTGGTGTTCGACTATCTCCTGGAGGACAGCGGCGGCAGACGGGCTCTGCTCGGTCCCCGAGCGGTCCCGCTCCTCGAGGGTGATGTTAAAGTCCCCTCCCAGGAACAGGCACTCATGAGGATACAAGGTGCCAAGGAAGGCGGACACCTGCTGATAGAATTGCAGCCATTCCGGGCTCGCTGCCGGGGCATAGATATTAACGAGGTTGACTACGAACCCCTCCATGCAGACCCGGAGGTGCAGCAGGCAGCCCGGCACAGCCTCAGTGACCCCCAGCACCTCAGGCAGTAGGTCAGGGGAGAACAGGGTCCCCACTCCAGCCGTACAAACTGTGAGATGGCTAAAGTAGACCCTGTCCCCCCAGTCCAGCTGCCAGTGGTCTTCGGCGGTTGGATCCGTATGGGTCTCCTGCAGGAAAACCACAGAATACCCGCCCCTCCCGAAGGAAGGAGAGCACCTAGGACCTGCAGAGACCATCCTACAGCTGCGGGTGTTCAATATTGCGATGGTAAGAAGCGCCATGAGGAGGGCTCGGGGGGATCCTCGCCAGCAGGGACGCTCGCGGCTCCTGATGGGCCGCGCAGCAGTCCGTGACCTACCCCATAGGTGAGTAAGGAGTCACGGAAGAGGTGGACCCACTGGTAGGCCGTGGCGCCCTGCCTCCCGGTCCTTTTACCCTCCCCCATGAGGGCCTTTGTGGCCTGGAGGATTTGATTAAAGTCCCCCTATTGCTGGAGAGCAAGCTGTACTTTGTTGCGGGAGCCACGGACATCTTCTAAAAACTCCCGCAACTCCTCTCGCAGCGCATGGGGGGCTGGGGTTATTGTCTCCTGGTTACTCCCCGACGGGGCCCTTGGTACAGCCCCATGGCCCACCAAGACGGGCAGACAGGGTGCGGACCCCCGACAGGGCTCCTGATGGATTGATATCATTAGGCCTGCCTGGAACCCTGGGGCGATAGGGGGTGGTGGAGGGAAGATAGCAACCCCTAGTGAGTCGGGATGGGTAAACACAAAGGCCGCTCCTGGGGGTCATCTACTGGAAAGGGGAAGGAGACAGCCCCAGGAGCGGCCATAACATCTCGGGAGGTGGACGGGATAGGGACAGGGGGAGGGGCAGGGTCAGAGTTAGAGGTGAGATTCTGGGCGGGGAGAGGGCTCTCAGTGATGCCGGGCGCAGGCTCTAGGGTGGATTTGGCAGCCACGGCATCAGGAGGTGGACTCCCTTCTGTAGGGCCCTCTCCCAGGAAGGAGGTCGAATGCTCCTCACCAACAAGGGGTGCCCCTGGTGGCTCAGATCCCGGCCGCATGGCACCGGCTGTCACCTCAACAGGCTCGTAGGCTATCAGCGGGGTGCCATCTGCAGCTGGGTTGATGGAGGAGTCCAGGGGCTCCTTGGAGGTGGGAGTGGAAGCAATGGTTGGGGGAGGGCATGGAGAGAGGGGGGCTGGAGTGAAGTCGCCCAGATCGAGGCCCACTGGCATAGGGTTGTCCTCCCCCTGGGTGACCGGGGTCAGACCCAGGGCCTCGATCTCCTCATATATGGACGGGAAATCATTTTCCGCCACCCCGGGATTCTCCCCGCCGGCATCTGATGCGATGGTTGCCTCGGGGCACACTCAGGTTTCAGATGACGCCTCGGCGGCCTTGGATGGGAGGGACTCCCGTGGAGGGGAGATACTGCCTTCCAGTGCTGCCACATCTTCCCCAGCCGGCTCTTGTGGATGGAACACACCCGTGGGTAGAGCGGAAGGCTCGGCATCAGTGCCCCCCTTCCTGGTCTTCCGTGGGGCCTCTGCATCAGATGGGAGGAGCGGAACTCGAGCCTTCCGCTTGCCCCGCTTCCCCCGGACTAGGGCCCAGCCCTCCATGGCATCATCTGGGGGCTGGTCAATAGGAGTCGTGTTAGGGGGCAGAGGCGATGGCTCAGGGACTTGAGGGGATAACGGTGGGGCAGCACAAGGGAGGGAAGATTCCCCTTGGGGCGCGCCCTCACCCATGCCCAGCGGTGTCCCTGCCGCACCCTCCTCTACAGGCCCCGCCAGATTGCAAGCAGCGGGGGCGGGGCTCTCCCGCTTGTCGGGGCATAGTTGGGGAGGTGCCCCTTGGGCCCGAGCGGGAGCAATGATGGACTGGGAAGGAGGAGGGGTGGTTTTGGGTGCCGCGATGATGGGGCCCGTGCGCTGCCGGGGTTCAGGGGTCCCAGATGCCCCTCCTTGCCGGGCCAAGGGGCAGTCCCTCCGGACGTGCCCCATCGCCCGGCAGAGGTAGCACCGGGCCTCCCCCGTGGAGTAATGCACCCGGTAATGGGCCCCCTGGTAGGGGACTAGAAAGGACCCCTCCAGTGCCTCTCCATCACACGCAGCTGGAAGCAGTTGAAGCTGCACTTGCCAGCCGAACGAGAGGACGTGACGGAGGGCGGGGTCTTTGCAGCCCAACGGGAGAGGGCTGATGTCAGAGATGGGCTTCCCCAGGGTAGAGAGGGCGGGTAACAGGGTGGCATTGGGAAGAAAGGGAGGGACGGAAGTCAGGACCAGGCGGACGCCCAGGTCCTCGAGCGGCTCCAAGGGGACGAACACACCCCCTACTTCCAGGCCCTTCTCCACCGCCTCCTGGGCAGCGGCCTCCGATGGTAAGAAGAAGACAACCTTGCCATACATTTTGGAGGCCACCACAATGGCCGTAGGCCCCACCACACTTGCCAAAGTCTGCACATAGGTCTCCACGTGGGGCAAGGCAGGCACCAGGAGGCAAAGGACGCCGTGCTTCCTGGTCATGGTGGGAAAGGGGCCCTGACCGCTATAGATGGTTGTGGAGGCGGTGGGCGGGAGAGATGACGTAGCTGGGCGTATGCCCTGGGGGCCGAGGGAGGGACACCCACAGAGCTGGTGGAGGGAACAGCGGGGAGGGATGCCCCAGCCGGTGGTGGGGCCGGGGCATTGGGGGCAGCCCCTGCCATAAGGGCCTGGTGTTTTTAGCGGGGCCCTTCCCCTTCTTCTTACCCTGGCCCTTCCCACCGGCTGGGGGGGCTCCCCCAGAATCTGAGTGGAGGAAGCAGCAGTGGAGGTTACCCCGGTGCCCGTCGCTGCTGGTGCCCCAACGGGGGCGGTGGCAGATGGTTCGGCAGCGGAGGTAGAGGCTTGGGGGTGTGACAGAGGGGCAGGTGGGGAGGGGTAGCTGGGGCTGCTGGGAGGGCCTCACCCGTCTCGTCCCCCAGCATCGTGAGCAGGGAGGGAACGGGAGATACCAGAAGAAGGAGGTGAAAGGGGAAGCAGGTCGACCACTCCTCCCCGCTAGGCTGCCGGCAGGGGAGGAGGGCGCCAAAAGGGGTGGGTTGGACGGGGGCAATCAGGGGTTGGGGTCAGTTGCTGACACAGGGTGAAATTCCGGCTCCTCTAGCTGCACTAGGGGAGGGGGGGATGCAACAACATTGGGGTGCAATGAAGATGGTTGAAACTAAAATGGGGAGTGGCACAAGTGCATGGGAGGGGGCATGGGCACACGGAGCAAGGGGCTAAGCAGGCTGGATTTAGGGCAGGGAAACCAAGGGGCTAACTTCAGAAGCTGGGGCAGGGCAAACAAACAAAGGCTGTGGAAGGAAATGGGTGGGGCAGGCGAACAAACTGAAGCTAGTAAGCGGGGGCTGGGGCAAAAGAGGGGGGGCAAAAGCTGCAAGTGGCAAATGGGGCAGGTTGCAAGGGCAAAGCTGTGAGGTAGGCAGTCCGGGGGTTGGCATGTGCACCCGTGTGCGCTTGCAGAAGTCAATTTGGGCTGGTTACTGCTTCTGGCCCTCGGGTGGAATCAGGGCGTGGCAAGCCAGGCAAGCAGCTGAGTCCAGAGGCAGGAGCTGAGGCAGATGGTATACAGCCAGTGGGGGTGGTGGATGGGGCAGCGGTGATGGTAGTAGTGGTGGGGGTTGGGGAGGACACAAAGATGGATCGGGGGGCAGCTCCACACCACACTCCCTGTGTCCCTACAAACACAGTCAGGACCCCCACCACAAGAGCACAGTTCGAAAGTTACTCAGTCTTAAGGTCCCCTCCACGGTGGGCTGCAAAATCTCTAGATGCTCCCCCACATTAAAAGCCTCCCAGTTAGTTAGGTGGGTGTGCATGTCAGGAGCTGTGGGAAGAAGTTGTGCTGTTGGAGAGGCTGAGTAGTACACACCATAACAGGCACAAGGAAGGAGGCCCTGAGGTAAGGGTGAAGTGGAGATTGAAGAAGTGAGGGTTGCTGTAGGGGAAGTAGCCCAGGGAATTGTACATGTCATGTCTCTAAAAGGTCAGCTACCCTAGCTGATACTATTAGGGTCCCTGGGCTGGAGCCCAGAGTAGAGGGTGGGCCCGGGCTCCCTTCCCCCATTTTTGCCCCCTGTTTAATCACTGAGACTGGGAGACAACAAAGACTGTGCAAGGAAGGATAACTTCTCCTCACCTCCCTCGTTGGCTTATGATGAAAATGGCTCAGTAAACTGTGACCCTTGTCTCTAAAGAAAGAAGTGTTACGTGGAGGGTCACAGTGAGCCTCTGAGGCTAGCGAAGTCCGCCAGGAAATGCGGGACCCACAGAGGCAAGGACAGAGCTTTGTCACAGTACATATATATTTCTGCATGTGAATATGATACACTAAGAATTAATGTTAGCTTCAGGAGAAAAAATAATACATTAGCATTTTTCCTTTTACAGAGCACAAACATCAACTTCCTTTTTGTTGGAGTGATATCACTGACATTCAAGAAGAGGATTGTATTGTTGTTTCACTAAACTTCTTGTTTTTCCCAGCAGCAGACAGATGATATTGAAGGGGTGAGATCCTGATTTCATTTATATGAGTGTAAATCTGGAGTAACTCCATTGATTTTAGTGGAGTTACTCTACATGTACACCAGCCTATGTGAGATCTGAATCTAGCCCATAATCTCTTCAACAGGATTATCTTGCCATCACTATTTTGTTTTTCAACTTTACTAGAGATGGAATAATACCCAATTCAGAATCTAGTGCACATGACTCCAGAGGTTTTGACATATTCAGAGTCACTCAGATAATTTGTACAAGTTTAAAAGGAATAACCAACCAAATATCATAATGATGTCACATCATTCACTCTCTTAAGTCATATGATTGGTCTCCAAGTTCTCACAAACAAATATTCATTCAGAGCATGGCTTGAGTGAATCCATTTTCACTTTGTTTTAGATTCTAGTGAAAAAAAAATCAGGCTGGGATGGGGGTTTTTTCTGTTTGTGAATCAAATTCCAGAAAAACTGACAGCAAAGTGTGCAAAGCTAGTTTCTCTCAGAGTAACGCACTGGCTGCTCCACACTACCCGTACAGAAAGAAATGGTAATCAGAAAAATCGAAGTTTGACAAAAAAGTGTGCAAAGGTTCAAGGAGAATCATGTGTTTAAGTAGTCATACAAACTCAGTCAGATGCTTCCTGGGCCTAAGAGTATGGGACCAAATCCGCAGCCATACATTGCCATAGTTTTGATGACATCATTGGAGCTACACCAATTTATTCCAGCTAAAATGCTGTCCTGATCTTTGCTCTTGTGGCTCTCGTTATAGTGTGTATGATAACACCCATTGTTTTATGTTCTCTGTGTATATAAAATTTTCCTACTGTATTTTCCACTGCATGCATCCAATGAAGTGGGCTGGAGCCCACGAAAGCTTATGCTCAAATAAATTTGTTAGTCTCTAAGGTGCCACAAGTACTCTTTTTCTTTTTGAAGTTTCACAGGATTCCATAAAACCCCAAAAGTACACCTAACTGTGCTGCAGGGAAAATTTTTCCTTATCTTAACTGATTGTCAATATCCTGAAGCATTAGGATTCATGGTAGCTCTTGTAATTTTAGCCTATTTGTAGGTGTTGTAACATCAGATAATCTTCTCTTTCATGTGTTTGATCCTTTTTTGGGTCTTCCTTCCCTTTTGCCTCAATGAGCATATAATTCCATGGGTTAATCACATACTGCATTAAAATATTTTTTTTTATCTTTTCAGTGTATTAACTTTTATTTTCATTTAGGACCTTCTTGATTTTATATCCTGGGAAAAGTGTGGCAAATTGGTTTTCTCTATAGAATTAATTATATAATGTATGATTGTGATTTTCAAATGGCCAGAGGGCATTAGATGCCCTGCTCCGTTCCCTGTGGAGGCTGAAAATTCCAGCCTCACAAGATGGCACTGTTAGAAACAGTTCTATGATTTCTTTCTTCCAGCATGTGAGCATGGATAGTCTTTCAAAAAATGCTGTGGTTGTTATTTTTGTAATATATTTTCTTTTGGGGGGAAGCTGTTGCAAGCATCAGAAATTGCACTCTGCCTTAATCGCTCTAACTGGAGAAAATAGTTGGGGCAGATTTGGCAGAACTAGGTATTGGTGTTGTGAATGAGATTTCTGAAAAAGGGATTTACCTACATGCTGTTACCACTTCTGTGCAAGGACTCGTGCATATATGGTATGTAAATTACACTAAGGAAATATCCAGAATCCATGTCACAGATTTCTCTTTCATTGAGAAATGTGCTTCCAGAACCCAGAACGTCAGCTACCATTTGGCTTCTTACTCTTTCCCTTTCTACACAAAATAATCAGTATTTTTTAATGTAATTAAAGACTTCATAACTGCTATTTTTGATAGCCCTTTTTAGGATCTTTTCTAGTTTTTCTCTCATTTTTTAGATGTACTTGTGATGGGGTTCCTGTTGCTGGCCGTGGTCCCATCCATGGTTTGCCCCTCATCCATGGCTTAGCCTTCCCCAAACAGCAACAGCTTCTGCTCCCAGGGAGCAGGGGCAGCCCATTCCCCCATCTAGTCCCCCCATTTTTGCTTTTTCAGATGCAGTCGGCCTGTGTCTGTGTAGACTTCCTGTCATGTCTAAAAGTGCAGTTGCACAGTTTCCTGTCTGAACCACAAATAACAGCAGAAGTCTCTACTGACATTGCATGTTTGCTTAAAGCTATACTGCCAATTGTATTCATGCTTATGAATATGTAATCAATATGTAAGGAGTAAGTGAGAATAGTTTGAGTGTAAGAAGCCAATTGCAAGGCTTGAACCAAAATATTATTTTGTAAGGATAATTAAGGTATATATGAGACTCTATATAAACCTATGGCAGTAGCGGCCAGAGAGAATTGATACACCCTCTCCAAATGGTGTCTTGCCCACTGACATGTCCGCTATGGAACTCCAAGGACCGGGGCATCCTCTTCATGACATGGCCAGAGGGTTGTGTCATGATCTGTGCTCCCCCATTCCAGGGGCCTTGCAGTCAAATGTCCAGCCACTTCCCCAGTGGCAAGTGGTGGGGGGGGTCAAGCCTGCTCATTACTCTGGGTCCCAGCCCAGGGACCTCATAGGTTGCAGCCACTTGCTGCATCCCCTCCAATTCCTCAGTACATTTTCATGGGTCATTTTTCCGCAGCCCCAACATCTTCTTCACACCCATCTCAGGGCCTCAACCTGGCAGTCCTAGCAGCCAGCCAGGAGCTCCCTCTGGCTCCCCTGTTCCTTCCCAGCACTGCTCTGTCCAGGGTGCTAGCTTTCTTCTGCCTGCAAGGTACTCAGTCCTCCCTCCTTGAGCTCCAGGGAGTAACTGATCCTTTGGCCATGCAGCTCTTCTTATATGAGCTTGCTGGGCCCTGATTGGCTGCTCCTTGCAGCTCCTCTCCTATTGACTGCTTCCTGCACAGCCTCCCTAGGGCTCTATTAAACGCTTTCATGCCAATGTGGGACAGACACCCAATCACAGTGTTGACCAAAACTGAATTCAGAATTCAATTTAATACTAATTTTATAAATTAACTATGGCTGAATAGGCAACCTCATGGATGCTGAGGTTTTTCAGATCTTTTCAATTATTTTTAGGGTCTGCAAAGTTTGTAAACTATGGCCTCAGTCCTGTTCCTTTCTCTGGCTGTTTATGCTCCATTTTTCACTGGACTACTCCTGCACTTTTTTTCATAGGATAACATTTTCAAAAGCACCTAAGTGACACAGAAGCCTAAGTTCCATTTGTAATAGTTTCTTTGACCAGGATATACAAAGAAACTGAGATTTTGTGACACTCTGCATCACAAAGACTAACTTTTAGGCACCTAGAAAAATCACAAGAACAATATTGCAATCCTAGCGTCTCTTACAAAGAATGGGGAGAGGAGGCAACTAAGAATGCGATCCACAAAAGCCAGCACAGGGATCTGTCTAAGATAACCAGTGAGAAATGTCAGCAAGAGGGGTGTTTCCTAAACCTGACCCTTACATGGAAATAGGCACCGAAATCTTAGCTGCAGGGAGGTGCCTATCTTGCTAAGAATCCACAAATTGGAATCCCTCTCTGACAGTCAGGTGGCTTAGGTGCCTGAGTTTTTTGTAAGAGTGAGTTAGATGCCTGCCTTGCTCAGCACAAAACAGGAAGAGGAGAAGGAACACACCTAATAACTTCTGGCCCCGTGGTTAAAACACTCACCTGAGATGTGGGAGACATATATTAAATTCCCCCCTGAGGGGGAGAAGGGAACCCCCTGTTCAAATACAAGGAAACAGCAAAGACAGGAGACACCAGCAACTTTGTATTTAATTAAACAGATTATTGAACAATTACTTCAGAAGGTATTTATAATGGAAACCTTGCCTGTAGCATACAGCTCAGTGACGAAGGTCCAAGGCAAACTACAGGGCAGACTCATAGGATGCAAAAGTCTGCAGAGCTGAGTGGTCCCACAGTAGCTTGCCAACCTTTGTTGGCCCAGTGTATAAAGCTCCATCAGAGTGTATTCAGGCTTATGTAGTCCAAGAGAGTTAGGGGGAATTACTCTTTTCAATTATTTAGGGAATGGATCCAGGTTTTCTCAGCTAGAGATCTTCAGCCCAAACTTACACTCCATCTTTAGGCCAAACTCTCCCAGGGTCCAATGTGAATTGTACCTGAATTAGGAGTGCAGAACTATGGCCGTAATAGTGGATTCAATATATATTACATGGAGTGATCAAATTGCATAATCGGAGAAATGAAAATGATCAAAGGTAGAGAAAAACTAAGGATGATAGGAGTGTCAGATTGAAGAAACCATGAATATACCCTGTTGGCTGCTAGGAGAAGAGAGATTTAAATTCAACAGTAATAAAATATTTTTATTCCTGGATGTTAGTGATATTTATTCCATCAGGGAAGAAGTGGAAGACATATAGTTGTGCTTTGTAAGAAAATTGTTAATGTTGATTTGTTTTATCTACTAAAGCAAAAGAAGTTAAGAGTAATTCACATAGGAAAGATACGGTATAGTAGACATTTAGTTTTCTGTCTCCATAAAATAATTTATACATGTTAATTAGTTCATGTTGGTAAAGTGCTCTGAAGAAGTACAGTGTTACCTAACAGTGGCAGATTATTAATTATTATTATATCATTTAGCTCCTCCAGTTGGTATAAAGTTTCACAATATATTCATTCACATTGTTCAGTAACTGATAAGCCCTCCTTCTTATGCAGGGCCTGAGTGAAAGAGCTTTGTATGTAGTGGTTCTACAAGCGCCAGGGGGGAACCATATCCTTAAGTCAGAAGACAGTCTGTAGCTACTTAGAAATGCCTCTAAAACAAGCAAACAAATAGACAACAAAAACACTGCAGTCCATGGGTTCCACTTACCGCTGTGGCCAATGTATCCTCCTATGTTAGAGAGAAAGATAGGAATTGCCATACTGGATCAGATCCAAGGTCTATCTTCTCCAATATCCTGTCTCTAACAGTGACCAATACAGGATGTTTCAGAGGACAGTGTAAGAATGCCACAGTAGGCATATCTTCCCTTCATATAGATCTCATCTTCGTCTCTAAAAGCTAGAGATATGCTTAAGCACTGAAGTACAAGGTTTAATATCCTTCCCAGAACTGCTGTCACTGATTATAACTCTGGACATTCTTGATATTCATATAACTATCCAATTCCTACGCTCTTGACCTCAGTGACTTCCTGTGGCAATGAGTTCTATATTTAATCATGTTGTATGAAAACGTATGATGGCGAAGTCCAAGATTGACAGCATGGAACAAACACTCCTGGTCACAACTAGGAGGAAAAGTAAGTTGTAAGTAAGTGCTGTTACATTTTGTTTTCCCCCTCTTCAGATTTGACTATCTGGGTTCATTTCAAAATTACAGTTTATAAATTTAAAAAGTTCTATTTTTTCTATGAAAACTGACTTTTTGTTTCAAAATTTAAGTTAATTTACAGTAACACAAGGTTTAAAAATGTTGAAATCAAAATATTTTCAAAACAAAATGGTTTTCTCAGTAGTGTTTGACACTCAGTCATGCTGTGCAACTTACATGCTCTAGAGTTCTAGCATGCAAAGGCAGAAGTACACAGAACTGACTCTGATCCTTCCTGACAAAAGGCCCTCACTCCACCTCAAGAGCTCTCACTTATAGAATTTGATAAGGTTCTATACCTTCCCCATTCCTATTCAATATTTATATGTAAAATCTCTTGGGGGAGATTGTGACTTTCAAGAGTTTTTAAAAAGTCCTGCACAAGAGGATATTAAGCAATCTGGAGGAGAGATAGATAGTATTAAATGTCTTTAGTACACATACTCTGGGCCTGATTTTCCTTTACATTAAGGCTCTGGGTACATAAAGGGACCTTAAAATGGTGGCCAACATGGAAGTATTTGGACCTGATTCTCATTTACACTAAGTCCCCTTTAAACAATTTACACACATTTTATCAGTTCTAGTATCCATTCTTTCTATGGTTATGTAATGCAACTACCTGTGTTTTCAGAAGGATCACCTCAAAACTGTTCTTGTAATGATGAAAATTCTAAGAACCTATTGTTTCCCAATGCCTTGCAGAGAAGACAAATGTGATGAAAAAGGTTTATCTTAAGACTAAAGTGCTTCCTCAGGAAATTCTTCTTCTGGATTTTGTTTTAAAGGACTGTTTGAATACACAGCATTCATTTTAGAAGTCACAGGGCCAAATTACTTTCTAGCCTGATGGGTTGAAATTCTAATGAAGTCAAACCAGATCTTAACTTGGCTTTCTCTGTCTGCTATTCCAGGGTCAAACCTCAGAGGTTACACAGCACAGGACTCCAGCATACCATTCTATACACCCATCTCAGACGTCCTGAATCAATATACATGTTTTTTCCCCCTATCTCTGGCTTCTGTACCATCTAAGTGTTGAAATAGTGAGATCCCATCTTCTTTTTTTCCTAAGTTATTACTCTACCTAATGTATAACTATACTTCAAAGACCAGTTTTTATGCCCAGCCATTCTGTTTGAGTACAGAGACTAAATAAATGCAGTAATTCCCAATTTCACTTGGTCTTAAATTTACAGCTGTATGAGTTAAGGTGAGCCCCAACCTTAACCTACTTCTTTTGAACCAAACCGGTGAAAGTACCTATGTGTCAGCACAGATTTCACTTTCCTTCTGGAGCCATCAAAGAGCATTTCCTTTTGAAGTGGTAAGTAGTTGGCGTTTTGGCTTAATGCATTAGTGGATTGTTTTGTTTGGCCTCAGACTCAGAGAATTGCTGGTCTGATCCTTAGCACAGCAGAAAACTCTGGGATCTGAGAAATCTGGGACTGAAGTGAGTAATTGGAGGAGCTTGGCTGCACTAAGCAAGGGGTCATGCCTTCATCTTTCCCTGCTAATGCCTGCTTTGTGTTCCTGTCTCATTTGGTAGATTAGAAAGAGTTTTATAAGTGGAAAATACCAAATCCTCAGCATTTGTCTTATGTTACATCATTTCCTTTGCATATCAATTATGTAACATGCTGTTTTCAAGCAGTGAAACAGACTGATAAGATGGTGTGAATTGGTGGTTTACCACTTTAAAAAAAAATCTCTGATATCATTTAGAGGCAAGGTTCTAATGATGCTGTGAGGGGAAAATTGATCTTTGATCACAAATTCTACACTAATATCCTAGGATAGTCTTCCAAGTGTTAACCAACAAGCCGTTTGTTTCCTTAACTTGAATCAGTAGTCAATTTGAAATGTTCACACATTAAATAATTAGGTGTAACTTAATAAATGTTCAAATTCCATTTCCCCCCCGTTCTCCTCCATGTAACTGTCTTGTAGTTTATGTCATAATAGCCTACTTTTCAACAGGAGCATGTCTTAATATTGAGTGTATCAAATCTAATCCTACGGTTTATTGTGGGCAGCCACAGTTGGTCCTGTTCTAAGACTTTTCCTCCTTTTCTGTTGAATAGAAGTTATACTGTTGCCCTGCTGGTGGCCTGAATCACCTCAATTTGTTCTAGCAATCAGAGGCAGCTGCTCCATGTGAAAGGAGTGTGGACCACTGAACAGAGCATTAGGACTGACCTCAGGCTGAATGCAAAAGGCTCAGCCTTTTCTACTAGGCCAGTCGAGCATGTGCAAACAGATTTGCTGAAGTACAAAATGGTCCAGTGATTTAAAGCAGGTTTTCTTATTTCTTTCTCTCTTTCTCCCTTTTAGAAATGAAACAGGATCGAGGACAGACTGGGTACAATCTTAGCAACATCTGTTGCCTTTCACTTGGGTCTTGGCTGAGGACAATATCTTTTCAAAGAGGTACTGACATTTTACTGAAAGGAAAAAAGCCTTAAATAGAGAAGCATTTGGACATGTTTCCCAACACACACAGTTGGGTCTTTTTTATGGGTGTCTGTCAGAATGCACTGGGAAAAACACTTTTTTATCCCCTTCCTCCTGTTTCTAGAAAATTTGTCAGAAAACAAATCTTCAGCCAATTACTGAACTCACTGGGCTTATAGCATTGAAGAACAGTTATATTTTCCTCTTTTGGCTTTTATTCTCACTAAAGGATGTTTGACAGCCCAAATCTTAAACATACTTGCAAAGAATTATGAAGGAATTTATGCTTAACATTGTTTCATATCTGCTGCTTTCTAATTTTCTCTTTAATTTAACTTTTAAACTGACTAATGATTGCACTGCAATGTTTTAACACTTGCCATGACTGATATTATATGAAGATTAATTTTTAAAGTATATGGATGTTTTATATCCATTTTCAAATATATTTCCCCTCTCCCCCTCAAAATAATTGCAATATGCATTAATGTTAGCCAACACTAAGAAACAGTTACCAGCTTCCCCCCCCCAACATTGCTTTTCATAGGCAATTTTGCTCAGTCCAACCATGACATACCTTCATAAAAATGACAGATGAAGCAGCTGAGTAACTAGTGGGTATATTATCCTCCTGCAGGCATCTGCTGCTCAAAAAGCACCTATTTTTTAGTTGGCCTTAGGACTGAGACTGTTTATGTAACTCATACATGAAACCATTCTTACAGCAGTTCCACTATTTTGAAGATAGAGTAAATTAAATAAAAAGCTACTCAAAAGAATTCCAATAGATTCAGTCAATGTAATAGATTAGCAATAAGGATGTGTAGATATAAAGATAAAGGTTTACGCAAAGAGGAGAGCTCAACAATCCTTTACGAGAAAGTATATTGCTATTCAGGGTTTATAATTTATTTATTTAATGATTATGGCATAATTCAAAAAATAAAGAACATACATATATAAATGTTATAGGTTGTATATATTTTGAATATAAATATTTCAAACTATGAGATGATACAAAATACCTTAACATGACTTACATATATCAATGTGTGTGCACTTATTCTTATTTATTGGTATTGTGATAGTGTGGTATGTAGTACATACCATATATGTATGGTAGTGTGGTATGTAGTACATACTACCCAGTGTATGTAGTATATCATTTATATAATAAAAATATCTAATGAATCAGACAAAATAGTAGTAAATCTATTTAAAATCAAAGAAGCCTAGGATTGACAACACAAGAGCCGTCCTGTGGGCCAGCAAGTACAGCATCCTGGCTCTGGCAGTAGACAACATCTGGTGCTTCTGAAAGCCAGATGATGGCCCATCCTATGTACCTGTGCAAAGGAGTAAAAGGGTTAAGGTGTCCTTTACTTCCTACCACCAGTGCACTGTACCACCACTTCCTGCATGGGGTGGGGAGAGCAGGCTCCACAGGGGTGCTACTTTCTATCCTCCTTACACATATATTCAGGCAGAAGTGGGAGGGGACATGGGGGAAGTGAATAGGTGGAGCCTTGAATAAGTAATGAAAGAATCACTGGGGGCAGGGAAGTGAGAGCAAGAGAGAGACTTGGTAGACTGGTGGTTAGAGCACTCACCTAGGAGATGGGAGATGCAGCATCCAGTGCCCCTGCTCCAATGGGCTTTTAAAATTATTTACCTCAGTGGAACAGCTTCAACAAGAGAGACTGAGGGACATACCTTTCAGAATATCCCATGCACAAAAGGTGGCAAAGCCTACTTTGAATCCCTTCTCCCTCTCAGGTGGAGAGAGGACTTGCCCTACAGGTCTCAAACATACTAGGTCAATACCTTAACCACTAAAAGTTACAAGGGAAATCCTTCTTTCCCACCCTGGCTTCTTGCTAAAATGGTATAAGTGCCTATTGCCAAGAGAAGGTTTGCAGCTGGGAATCCCAAGCAGAGGGTGATGCTTTCCTGAAGCCTGGATTTAGGTGCCTATCTCTGAGAGAGGGGCAGGACTGAGCATATATCCCTTGGCGTGGCACCTCTCATTGGCTGATTTAGGAGCCACCGTGCCAGTTTTTGCCAGTCCCATTTGCCATGCATATATCTCTCCCCATTCATTGGATAGGAAGCCTGGCACTGAACTCAACCTTTTTGACTAAAAGTTAGGCATGGCAATGCTCGGCACCACCATACTTAAGTTTCTTTGTGCGTCTAGCCCTTTGTGTCTTGTAGACATATAAGGACACTATATCTAAACATATGGGTATTTAACAGTTTATATCATATTTAAATGCAGTCAGTACTCACAAAGAGTTACTTCACCCCAGATCCTCAAAAAGAAGCATGCAGCAGACCTCTTATGTTGAGTGGAGTCCCACTCAAGTCAGTGGGGCTGCCTGTACGTCACTCTTGGCAGGGCCATTCATACATTCTTGCAGTCTGTTGGAAAATTGTCATGATGTGTGCTACAATATAAACCAAAAAAGTTGAGCTAAATAGCCTATGAAAATGTATATCAAAATATCTTATATCTCAAATCGGTGTAATGTACTGTAGATATTTTTTTATGCATGGATGCAATAGCTCCAAGCAGCGTCTGGCCCTTTACAGACATGTAGAATTACAAAGTCCCTACCTCAAAAAACGTAGTGTTGATAGATAATGAATTAATGGAAGCCGCAGGAGTGCAGAAAGGCCAGGAATATCCTGATCCTGAATATACTAGTAATAAAGGTTAGGTTCTCTGCTACCAGAAAGCTTTTTGCTGTGTCTTGACAGGTATTTTTTTCCTGTTTTGAGAAATGGGAATGAAGGAAATAATTGTAGACTGAAGAAAGTCAGTGCATGGTTCTGTATTTGATTTATAACTATATCAGTGTGGATATGGAAATCGACAACAATCTGTCTTCTGAGATAGAAGGTCATAAATTAAAGTCATACACCTGAACTTATTCTCAGAGCACTTCTTGGCAATAGGAAGAGTGCTTTCCTAAAGCAACTTATAGTTGTACTGGTGCTTTTTTTCAAACCATATGGTATAGTTATTAGAGGTGCTATCCTTCAGATGAAATGTTAAACAGTAGACTCTTCTACTTTCACAAATAGTAAGGGAAAGTTAACATTATGTCTCTGAGTGTAATATAGTCTAATATCCAAGGCACTGTGCAAGCTGTTGCTGAACGCATAATGACTGTTATTTTTGCCTCCACAGTCACTGAGCTACAGCTACCAGCATCTAGTCATTGCTTTTTAAAGCATATACTTTTGAGTATGGACATAAATAACAGTGTTGGGAGACCGGACAGCTTAGCGGATTAGTAATGCGGTTTAGAACTTTTTATGTCTATATCATCAGTTCAGAACCAGCCCTGAGCAGCAATGGCCAAAAGTTGTTACCATCTGATGGCTGTTTGAGAGTCTATGTGAAATGAGTTTGTGATCTCAGTTCAGACCAAATGTCTGCAGCACAGAAATCATCCATTACTACTGGTATGAAAGAAAAAAGGCATCTCCATTTGAAGGCTTAGTAGAAATATCAAGAAGTAAAAGGACATAGTGATCAAGGTACTTTCTCACACCTAGAAGTGGTTCCTTCAGGATGTAGCCAAGGCATATCCATAGGGTGATCTAGCTTCTGTTGCTGCTCCCCCGGCACACCTGTTTTTCTGACAAACTGAGAACTCTCACAATTACTAAATTCCATAGAAAACATGTAAAAAGAAAGATAAAATCATTAGAAGTGTAGGTGACAGCCAGACTCAACTAGCCAATGTATTGGATATAGCCTGCCTCTCTGTCAAAAACTCATCAATAGGTCAGTGATGAATATTTATATATATTTTATTAGCTTGTGTTACTAATAAGACTTTAGATTTCTAAAACTGAATAAGAATAATTTACTATTTTATATTTTATTCAGTTTGGGCAGTGAAACTAAACTGATCTGTTCAATCAATTTCTTTTTTGTTTTTGAAGTCACTGGGCTCAGTTTTGCTCCCATATAAATCAATTGATTAAATAAATTTAATTTCAATTTCGGAATGTAAAAATTAACACAAAAGAAAAAATGCCTATTTTCATTATAATTTGTTTTAAAAATATACAACTATTCCATGTATTCCATTTCCATTTATTAATTCATTGATAATAATTGATTTACAGAGTGTAGATCTTTGGCACGATATACTTGACAGTGTGCTTTTAAACTTTTTAAGACACTGAAAGCTTTTAACTTAGCTAATACTGAGTATTAGTATTCTGCCTCAGTGGTATATCAGAATCAAAATACAGGTGAAATAACCCTTGTTTCATGAATAGTTTAAAATTATCAGATAATTAATTAGCCCACACTATGAGTCTCAATGGGACAAAGCTTGTTGCTTTCAGTTAAAATTTATAATACTAGTTCCCTCCTACTGTTTCGCCTCCCTTCCTTGTCCCATGTTCAAAAATGAAAGATTCTTTTCAAAACATATTTTCATCATTGAAGTTGTGGCTATCAAATTAAGTGTGAAAATATAAGGATTCAAAATTCTGATTAAATCTCATAAAATGTGACAGGACGCAAAGCCCAGGAATTTATTGTATTTGGTGACTTAACAATAATCTGTTCTTGAACCTTGTTTTTTTAGATCCGTGCCAACCTCCCTAATTCCCCTTATTCATGAAAGATGCATTAAGATATCCTTTTTTTGCAATCTTGGACAAATTTTGAATAGTTCTGTACAGCCATGTATCAGGTTTTCTTGCTTGAATTCATCCTATTAGAATATGACTGTGTACTTGTGCTATGTAGGTTACAGAATGCAGATTGCTTCCAGTTACATCTTTAAACCACTTCTCCCTCAGTTCACAAATGCTATGATTCTGTATTGCCTATCTCTCCTAGAAGGATGACTTCAGAAAACACATGCCTAAAAATGAAGCTAAAAGACAAGACACACATACTGCCACAGCAATTGTTCCATATTGCATTTATTAAAACATTTGTGTTTGTAATTTAGTTATTGCAAACTGCAAACAAATCCAAAGATTTACACTATTTAGTATAGTAATTTAAAATAGCCCTCTATTTGTAAAAATAAGCCAATGACACTATTCTCAAGGTATTTTGTTATAAGTAGTGCCACACTTCACAATATGATCTATCAGAGAGCAACATTTAATTACAAAAAGGACAGTTTTTTTGCTTTTTGAAAGTTCCAGAAGGCTTTCAAGAAAAAGACTATAAATCAAAAGACAACATTGGCCCAGGCCTATTTCAAACAGTTGCCCTTGATATGATTCACTGTTCTAAAAGCAGTTGGTGTTAAAAATATTCTGAAACTAAGGAAAGTATCAGCCTACTACATCATTTGTACCCTGTGCCATTTATATAAGGAAGCATTCTGACTTCCTGGTAATATCACTTAAACGGGTTTCCGTTTTATTGCAGGAGGAAAATGTTTAAAGAATATTGAAATGAAACAAAGTGGTACTTCTGCTTTCAAAGATTAACCGAGTACAGTAAGTCAGCGATTCATATCTTATATTTTTGTCAACTCTCTCCTGAGCGGTGAGATTTCGCATGTGTGCCTATGTCTCGCACCTGCACGTGAGCGTGTGCCAATGTGTCTTCCTTGTCTTTCCGGTACGTACAGCTGAAGCACTGCCATTCACTCAATCTTCTCTTTCCACCATGTGGTTTATGATAAGCCCTTCTGGTTTTTGAAACCTGCGGTGCGGAGGAGGGGCAGTTGCACTTTACAGGCGAAGGCAGCCCCAGTCCTAGGATCCTAATGTGATCGCAATGACAGCCGAAGCCTGATCCAAACCTTCCCTCTGTATTTATAAGTTCTTTGATCCCAAGGCGCCGGCAGCGCGCTGTAATTAGGCTGTCAAAGCCGCAACACCCCGCCACCCTGTTACAAGCCTGTCGCCCTCCTCATCCAAGGAGAGACCCTGGAAGGAGAAATCTCTCCTCTGTTTTTTCCACCGCATGCATCCGATGCAGTGAGCTGTAGCTCACGAAAGCTTACGCTCAAATAAATTGGCTCGTCTCTAAGGTGCCACAAGTCCTGCTTTCCTTTTTGCGAATACAGACTCACACGGCTGCTCCTCTGAAACCTGGAAGGAGAGGTTTCAGAGGAGCAGCCGTGTGAGTCTGCATTGGCAAAAAGGAAAGGAGTGCCACAAGCACTCCTCTTCTTCCTTGAAGGAGAGAATCTCTGCACACCACTGAGCGCCCGCCCCCCAGTCTCCCAAGCCGCTCCTCGCTCCAGCCGCAGCCGCGGGCTGCACCGCGTCCCCCTGTGCTCAGGTGCCGGCTTCACACGCGGAGCCGCTCACACCGGAGCGAAGTTTTACCCCCAGCGAGCCGAGCGCGGGCGGAGCGGGGAAGGTGGAAGCGGGGCCGGGCTGAGAGGAGACTGGCAGGGGCAGAACTCTACCGCCAGAAGTTCCGAGGAGTTTGATGACTCCGCTTTCGTGCCTCGGGAGCTCAATTGGCCACGGCTCCTATGACGAGCGTAAGAAAGAAAGACATAAACCTCCCCCCCCCCCATCTTAAACGCTCTCCTCCAGCTGCACGCTTTCAAATGCAAAGAGCTCGCCCTGAGCTAGACTGGCTCCAGCCCCCCCCCGCCCCCAGCCCTGCTCCCGATTTTCAGCCACCGGGCTGCATCTGTGGCTCCCGTCAAGGAGGAGGCGCGGGGGGGGGGGCTTCTTCTTTGGATGCCTCTCCCGCAGCCACCGGCGGGTCTCCGGGAGGGAGGCAAAGTCTCAGTGCCGCCTCGGATGGCAGCGACGCCAGGCTCCAGCCGCTGAGCGGTGGCATCCCCCGTCCGCAAGCGCATCGCCCCCGCCCCATGCTCGTCTGCCCCCCCCCCCCCCCGCCAGCTCCGCGCCCAGTCTCAGCCGCGCTTGGCACGGGGAAGGGGCGCTCGCCTCCCGGCCGCGGACGAGGGGGCTCCGCTGCGTCAAAGGCGG
This sequence comes from Dermochelys coriacea, assembly GCF_009764565.3. Lineage (NCBI taxonomy): Eukaryota > Metazoa > Chordata > Testudines > Dermochelyidae > Dermochelys > Dermochelys coriacea. The sequence goes on from NC_050069.1 coordinate 95,377,132, forward strand.
GCGCTCGGAGGGGGTCACCGAGCTGGGGGGGAGGGGGGCGGGCGAGAGGCGCCTTCCGGGAGGAGTCCCCCCGCGGCGCTGCGTGGCGCGCGGCGCCCTGTGATTGGAGGGAGGGGAAGCCCCCTCCCCCCCCCCGCGCTGGAGCTGCCCGGAGCGCGGACGGACTCGGGCTGGCCGCGCAAGTTCTCCCCAGCGGAGCTAGCAGGCGCCCGGGCACGTGTCTGAGAGCATCCAGCGAGGACTTCGCTGGAGAGCCACCCCCAGCCGCTTGGATTAAAAGCCTCCCTGCAGCAGCCGACCGGGGGGGGGGGGGGAAGAGGAGGCAGGTAAGTGGCGGCTCAGACCGGGTGCGGGTGTTTTCGGGGGGCGGGCGGGGAGCCTGAGGAGGCGCCGGGACGATATTTCTCCCTGATTTTATCCCCTCGTTCTCCCTCGCTAAACTGCTCCCAGTCCAAAGTCAGATGGCGCTGCTCTGCCGAGGCCGGGGCTGGCTTGGCGTGGTTCGCCTTCAGAAGTTTCCTTTTCGCCGTGTTCTCCGGTCTGTGTGTTTGGAAAGAGACTCTGTGCAAATAGCCTGAGCTCGGAGAGAGCGGGGTCAGCGCGCTTTGGAAAAGCCATCGGAAATACACACGCCAGATGTGACAGCAGAAATAATCGAGAACTGTGATAACGATTTCAAAAAGAAAATAGCAAGACGGTCGCCCTGTTTCTGCACGTAAGTCACGCAGAAAAAAGGGAGACGATTACACCCTTCTGCAACATTTAGGAAGGAGCAAGTCTTTTTTTCATTAATTGATGCAAAACTCAGGTGGCTCTCTGTGTTGCACCCAAAATCCAGCATCAGGTTTGCAAATGTGGAAATGAGAGAGGCTTATTTCTTTAATTCGTATTCAGCCGGTAAGGTTAGCTCTGCAGTGCTTGAATGTTTGATAGTGACCCCCCCTCCCATCCATACACATACAAGCACGTCCTTCTTTCTTGGAGTAGAGTACATGCATTGCTGGTAAGTATTTCATGGTCTGGATCCTCTGGCTTCAAGTTGATAAACGGAGAAAATGGCTCCCCCCCCCAAAGATCAGTTCTTGCCCCTGTGCTTTCAATAAATGATGTAGTTCAGGTGAGTCAGGGTTATGTTGTGGTTGACTTCCCTGGTGATACAGGGAGGTTTTTTTGGGATGGGTATGGGGGAAGGATTAATGCTACTGAGGCTTTCTGATTCTGTGAATTGAAAGGTTGATACTTTAATCCGTTTCCATTGCAAAGAAAAATCTGCTTGATTGATAACTTCTCAAATCAAAGCAGAGACTTGAAAGGTTAGCGTATACTTTATAGTCCCTCTGACAAGACATACTGCCCTGCCATTTTTCAAATCAAAATGGGTAATCATAAAACTTGTAGGAAATAAATTCATTCTCAGGGAAGGGGAAAAATAAGAAAAACAAAACCCCAATCCTATAGCTAAACTGTCTTGAATGCCAGTCTCTAGAAGCACCTCAGCTTGGTAATGAAGTGTAGACACTTTACTTTTCTCAGACTTTATTATGATTAATACTTTTTTTCTCTTTGCTAAATGTTTTGAAGTTAACATGGCAAGGTATTTTATTGCATGGTCATGAATGAGAGCCTGGTAAAGTGATGAGGGTCATTTAAGTACCAGGATTGACAGGTTACATTAATAGCAGAAAAGTTGTGTAACTATAACTTGCTTTAACTGCTGCCTAGAATAAGGCTTCTAAGGATACAGCAGGTAAAAATTGATTAGGAAAGATCATGCTGTCAGCAACATTAAAACAGTTTTAAACAGTGACAGCAGTGTAGTTAGGCTGTTTAGAAATAATCTGGCCATGCTTCATTAAAACTAGCATGGTTTGACTGTGCTGGTATTACCTTTGAAATATTCAGCTAGGGTCCAAATGTGACTTCTTGTTGAAAGTCCTTGACTAGACTTTCTAGCCTTTCCAGTTTGCAACTACCAGGAGATCTAATCTAGACAACCTTTTGTGTTTTTTGGAGCAGTGAAAAAAGATAAAAAAGTATTTAAGCAAGCAAACAAACAAAGCCCACGGAAAAGCGGAGAACAGAAAGAGAGTTAAGAGCTGACTCTGACAACTTCTTATATTAAAAAAAATATTGTCCTTGGTTTGAGAACTTAACAGACACAAACTTCTAATAGTGTTAGGTAAATATCAGAGTCAATAGTCTGATCTAGTACTGTATATTGGAAGTCTTCTTTAATTGGACCATTTCCTGTTGGTGAGAAAGACAAGGTTTTGAGATTACACAGAGCTCTTCTTCAGGTCAAGAGGTCTGTAAACTGGAAATCTTGTCTCTCCCATCAACAGAAGTTGGTCCAATAAAAGATATTCCGTCACCCACCTTGTATCTCTAATATCCTGGGACTAACATGGCTAAACAACACTGCATACCTTGGAAACATGTCAGTTAATGTGAAGAAAAAAAAAACAATCAGTAATGCAGACCATTTACCTGCAAAAAAAAAAAAGCCATTAAGCTTTGCAGTTGTAATCAGAGGGCATTGTGCCCTTATAATGTGAGATATTATTGTAATTAAGGGTTGCTATGGGTCATTAGGACTGTGTTAACAATTAGATGACAGCCTCACAACTCTTTTAAGTCTGCTTTTATTGATTTAATAGCAAAGCGCTTTTACCCTTCTGTATAAAAGTGCAATTGTAAAGCATCTGTGTAACTTGAATTGACTTATAACTTATCCTTGAATTGACGGTAATGTCCTATGAACAGAAAGTGATGCAGCTTCAGTGTAGGCTTCTGTTTATCCTTCACATATATGCTCAATACATTGCAACTTTTTATGTGTATGTTGCGTTCATCTCTCTCTATTTAATCTTGTTAGCATTCAGGCAGTAAAGATTTGAGGAAATCTTCATTAATACATATTAAAAAAACTCCATGTTACTTTACCCTGAGCTAAAGTCCTTATTTATTAAACAAGCATTGCTGAGGTTTCTTAAGGCTTCTCAACACACAAATTGCATCCTCTGTGTATAGAAAATTGTAAATTGGGTATTTTCAACTTGAAGTGATTTGGGGCTAAAATTGCTACTTAGGAGCTAGTTTATGAGTACGGTGTTGGTTAATAAATTTTCATTTTGCATTTCATTGGCTATTTCTAAACCTGATATTCTGCTACCATTTTCAATGGATCCAACTTCTTAGCCATCTAATTTGTCTTAGATGATCACATACAATTTGTTTATGTCTGCTTTCATGTCACTACTGGGTATTACTGTGACAATAAAGGATCAGTTAATTCTAGCTGAGGGAGGGTGCATAAGATATGTGATGATTCCCTCAATCCCTGTCTGTAACACCACGCTTAACCATAAGCAGTAATACAGGAGTACCTCCTCTGGGGATTTAGAGGTTCTACAGGGAAATACCACAAAGTAATTTCTTTCCCTAGGTATTGTATGAAATTCTACAAACTAACTGAGAATGCAAAAATCAAACTAAGGCAATTGTTGAAATTTTTCTATTTGTACTGTATAGTTACAACTGTAAAAATACTGTTAAATATTTATTTTCAGATATCTACATAACTGATCAAGTTAGCATGATCCTTTTCAACAACAATTTAGTATAGGGAGGCTACAAAGAACTTGCATATGGAGAAAATGACAGACTTTTTAAAAGTATGCTTTAAAAATAGCATTTCAGCCATATAATGTCACATAATCAACTCCAGAATACCATGGAAGACTGAATAACAATCACTTTGCTTTCTGTGTACATTTTGAAAGACTGTTATTTATTAAAGTCTGCCTATTGTTTTTCTGTTGTCTTGCCAAATCCTTTCACCTGAGTCACAGGGCACTGAAGCTAGTTTTGTGTAACAGTGCCATATGTTTAGAGTAGTGTTAGTTTTTTGCTTGATAACCAGATGCAGACTACAGGATGTGCACTCCATTTACAGTGCTCCCATGTGAATATTTAGGCCAGTTAGTGGCAGGAGATTGTGGTCTGTAGTTGTAATGTCATCTGGCACAGGGAGTTAATGGGTTTGATCATGCTGGCTTGACTTGTAGAACCTCACTTGCTCAAAGGAGCTCTCTTTTTTTGAGAAGAAAGGTAAAGCCAGCAGTTGCAATCTATACTATAATTATCTAGATTTGTTCTCATATCTTCACCCGTAGTTGTCTAAACAAGCATGGATTTGATGTTATTTAATGTAAAAGAGACACCTGTGATAGCAAAGCCATGTATGACACTCTTTAGAGCCTGCAGTCACTAAAAGGGGAATTTTATTTTGTACAGAAAATGATACCATTTCCAACTGGCATTGTAAAATAGAATGTCAAAACATAAATATGTCAGTTGTAGTAGCTCAGCTATCAAGGGGCTAACCTGCTGATTCCACTACATTCAAGGGATCATGGTTCAAGTTCCAGTGGCAATAGTCAATTCTAGGATTATCTCAGCACAGAGGGTGTTACTTTATTGAGTGACTGATCGGTAGTGAGAAAATTAAGGGATAACTTTGCACTATTGACCCATCTGGGGCATCATTTACTGGATATTATTGTCTTGGTCCCACTTCAGGGATGTTTCCAGAGACAGTGAAGATGAGGGTTAACCTCTGTGTATTGCCATGGTATTGAGAAGTTAAAGCCATTTAAATAAAGGATAATAGATGTGGGGAAGGAAAAGGGGTTAGAAGCGGTAAAACTCCTCAGTTACACACTTAAAAAATTGTCATGAGCTGTCTGGGAGACTTCACAACAGAGTATTACACTGTCGTGTGAAGAAATGTAGGATTAGAAAAACTTTCAGACTATCATTTCCCAGCCTAGAAGTATTAGACCACATGTATTGGGATGTGAAAGGCAAGGAAGTTAGGGTGGGGCTGAATAGGTGGGATAGGAGGAGTAACATGGTTCATGGACTAAACTGGCAACGAGACAGTAGTAGCAATGTGTGAGTGGAGGCCTATGAAAATAATGAGATAGATTTTCTCTGTAAAACAGAGGAGGTGGTAGGAGGAACTGAGGATGTTCTATTGAATGGCCTGGAGGCTTGGGGAAAGCAGGGAAAGGAAGAACTTACACGTAGATATCTAGAAAAGGTGAGGGGAAGAAGTAGTCTCACCCCTAACCACAAACAACAAGAACAAGTTTAATTACTAGTACAGACATTAGCAACTGAAACAAAATATTGGGCCAGAACTTCAGTGGGTTAAAACTGGCCTTGTTGCTTTGAAATTAATGGGCTTTGCCAGTTTAGAACAGTTAAGGACCCATGATCAGGCTCTTTTCTTACAGTCAGGATTGCCCTTCTGAAACAATGTACAATATTCATTCTGACACCATCAGATTGTGCTGGCAAAATAAAAGCATCTAATTTCTCAGTTTAAAAGTGTTCACTGAAAGTCCTTTACTTGTCGAGTTTAGTTCAAATGCAGTTAAAATCTTCTCAGTAGCAAGATTCCTTTAGACCTGTGATTTTTTTATGCCATAATGTTTTACAGATCAACTAGCTAAATGTCTGTGTGAGAACACAAAAAACTATACAGTAAATGTTCAGTCACTCCTTATGGATTTTTCTGATTCTTCGGGCTCATTCCATAAAGCACACATTTCAACCATTTTGAGATATGCCAGTAGCCAACAGAAATATTAAAGATCCTGGTCACAGAATATACTCCCTTAGATTACAGAATTTATCCCTTGAATTACAGTTTGATGATGTTTGACACTTTTGGCAGACCAGGGAGCTTTGCACAAAGTAAATTACAAAGCTGAGCTCTTCCTGAAAACGAACTGCAGTGACTTAAAAACATATACAATCCCAAATTATTTCACACCCTGACATTTAAAAGCTGACCTCCTTTTCTGCACCTACAATTTGAGGACACACATTTGCACCCCAAAACTTGTGTGGACACAACTTACATCATTTGGACGTCCGACTACTGGACCATTTTAAAGGTATAATTAGGTGCTTAAATTTTTAACTTACATCAGTTGCATCTGCATATAATGTCTCCCTCAATCATTTGCACCCGGAATACTGTGTGGACAACCTTATTCAAAACAAGAACATTTTAAAACAAGATAGACAATAATTGAGAATCAGTTTCTCCTTCACTTGGTACCTAGTCCTTCAACAGCAGATGACGCAAATGACACTTAAATCAGAGGCCAGAGCTGCATTGGTTGCTTCAAGTGAAGCACAGAACCCTACATTTATGTCTTGGCACGAAAAATGCCTTGCAGTTTATCTTTTGGCTCAATCAAAAGGATGATAGATATAGATGCAGCAGATGATTCGGAAGAGATAGTTATTCCCCATATGTGTATTATTCTATATACATACAGTGAGAGAGAGAATATAAGATATGATATATATGAATATACTGTATTGTATATCTGTGCAATCATAGAGATATGAATGAGAGAGAAAATGAAATTCATTTTAATAAATAATTGTCTGTTCTTTCAGGAAGCAAAGAATATTATGCACTGGATATTGATTTTTTAAAGGAATTATCACGTTGAAATACTAAACATGCTGGAAGGGCAAAAAAAAATCCCTAAAGAAGTAGTTCATATAAAATAACATATATTAATAGTAAGAGGCATAAAATATTCATTGGAAAAAGTGTTTTGCCATTTATCTGAATAAAAGTAATAATAAAAGTAATTGGAACAATCAGACAGTGTGATAAAACTATTTGAGAATTGGTAAGGAATGATTTCTTCTGAAGTACGAATATTGTATATACTGCTTTTTATTAGATTGTGTTCTCTAGAATATGGACTGTATTTTGGCTAGTATTTTGGGTGTGTTTTTCAGTTCCATGCTGTGGTGTGTGGCTAGGGACCACAAAGATGGCACGCCACATGGTGGTTTCCATACTTTCCTTCAGGTGTAAAAGAACGGGGATCAGAAAATGTTCAAGATAAAAGTTACAGAAATACTAGGTTTTAAAAGTCTGTTCAGAGCAAGACATTTCAGAGTGCTCTGTAGAGAGACTATAACATACTATAAATGTTTTATTGACATTTTTAATGAAAATCCATTTCATATTTTTATCTCTGATAGATATTAGTGTGCTGCCTCTTTGAAATAAACAGATAGTATAAACAATGGCAGATGGCTGCAGCTAACCTGGTGTAACAGAGATGTTGAGTTCATACTTTGAGGGTGCATTTACAATTTCTGATGTGAACAACACTTCTCTGGAGAACCATCTCTTAACTGAACTGAATGGTGGAGTGAGAAACATGTCTCATTCAGCCAGTGAACAAATCCTCTCCTTCATGCTATTATTTTTGCTGTTTTTTTTTAATAAGACTATTGTCTTAATTTAAGGCTCACATCAAAGTTGAGCTTTGGCTATTCAGAAGTAATCATTCAAACATAGAATAAATAATTCATACACCAGTTAGTTGATACTGGCACTTTTATGTTAGTCACACTGCAAAAGGAATCTTCCGTGTTCCAGAGATGCTTCAGAATCGTAGCATTTAGAAATCAGGGTCATGAGATAATAAGTTGCTTATTTTCTTCATTGCCTGTAGCAAGGCGCTAGCTCTTTACATATGGAGCTTTCAAATTACTGCTGCTTAGTGAACATGCTTAGTGGGTTTGTGGTTTATCCCACTGGTCTCTAAGTAGAGCCTTTCTGTTGCAAGGCAGTACCCTTAAGGGATTACTATAAAAAGGCATTAAATACAGACTGTAATCAGAAGGGCTTTTTATTTGTTTTGGTTTTTTGCCCTCTAGCTACTTTTAGAAGATATATAGAAATTGCACAGCTAAAAAATAAAACAAAACAAAAAAACTCTGGATACTGTGCACAACTTTCAGAAACTGTATTTCACTCAGTTCTAATAAAGATGGCTAGTAATACAAAAATTTACCTAAAACATTTAATGTGTAATCGGTAGTCCACTCAGTTAAGTAAACTATGCAAAAAGATTAACTCTTTTTTTCTTCCAGGGCTTTTTCGATCACAGTATTTCACTCTGTATGGATTACTGTACTTGGTAACCATTTTAACTTCATCCTCATTTGCCCTCTTATATTTGACACATTTCTAATGCATCTTGACTGCCTGATACATTGGCCTGATAAGGAGCAGAAATCCTTACTGCAGGAGGAAACATTGCTTACATAGAGTTAAACCAGTCAGATGATATCTCTGCAATGTAAGACCTACTTTTGACCCTCTCAAATAACTCTATTTTTATTTAATTATTTAGGTTAAAGGTTTTGGGAAAATAACCACTTTGCGTTATAATTATATAAATATATTTGATAGATCAAAACAGATTTAATAAATGCAAGAGGACAGAGAGTATATCAGAATGATTTAAATCCATGTTTTGGTAAATTTCCCATGCTATTTTGAGGCATTTTGTTGGGATTGGTCATCTTTCCTAGTAAATTCTGCCAGCTCCTGAATAACCAGAATTTCGAAAGTGAAACAGAGAAGATATAGTATAAGAAAATGTTTGTGTTACTACATAAGAATCATTCAGCCTCACACCAACATTGCATTGAACATATAAAATCAAATTATTTTCTGACATTTTTGAAGATATAAATAGTTGCGTAACATGCTTCATATCATATCTGACACTTGGTTTTGAAATGGGAAAAAAATGAATGGGGAAACTCCTGGCTTTTTAGCTGATCAGATTCAAATCAGAACACATCAAAACATCTGGTGTACTGTGACTCAGAATCAATCAAGTTGTTCTGAGTCACCTTATACTACTTTCTATCACTTTCCTTTGAATGCAAAAGATTTAAGCCAACATATTTTCTTTCCATTGGTATGAATCACTGCTGTTAAATGCTTTGTTCTTATGTCCTAATAATGAGAAGTAAAATTAGCTGTAACAGAGAGGAGAAAAAAATCAAAGCTAGTAAATGTAAAATAATTAGAAGGAGGGGGAAAGAGAAAAGACTGTATTAGGAAAACTGCATACATCAAGAGAACGTTCATCAGAAAATTATAAAATTGTGTATGATTTTATGATTAAAATACAGATCAACCAGCAAGATTAATATAATCAAAGTAAGACAATATAAAATTTCAAAGCATTATTGTATAAGCTAAAGTCTGTTAATACTACTAATGATGATGAGAAAAGTTTTAGTAAAGTATAAGATGCAGCAAGTGAAAGCTGAAAGCAAATGTATGTTTTTTAACTTCCTGACAACAGTTCTTGTCTTTTCCTCTGATAGGTACCTATTATACCATTTCTCTGGTGAAGGCTATTCAGCAGTGGTGACCTTTTCCAATCGAACACTCCACAAATTATTATCTCTGGAGTCCGGAGACTAGAGCTACTGAGCCAACTGGAATTGCGCCCACTCTCTTATCAAGGTTTTTTCTTACATAGGGGAAAAAAAGATGAAGTTGGGCAAAGTGGAGTTCTGCCATTTTTTGCAGATAATAGCTCTTTTCCTGTGTCTTTCTGGGATGAATCAAGCTGAACTCTCAAGGTCCAGATCAAAGCCCTACTTTCAATCAGGGAAGCCGAGAACCAAGCGCAGCTGGGTGTGGAATCAATTCTTTGTGCTGGAGGAATACATGGGTACAGACCCTCTCTATGTAGGAAAGGTAGGGGATTTGATCAGCATTTGGAAAGTGAACATGCTTGTTTTCTTGATGCATTTTTACAGTATGACTCTGAATTGTCATTCTGTTGACTTGGTAGGAGTAGGCCAAATGGAATACATTTTTTTTAATAAAAAGATTGTTGGAATTACATAAAAACAGTAACAATACACTGTATCTTTGATTCCTCATTCAGAGTTTTTTTTCTCCAGAGCCATATATGGTAGCTATTAAAAAAAAAAGAATTAGGATAACTTAAACATTTTACCATTGTTATCACAAATATGATTTTTAATTATTCATACAAAGTTAATAGATGCTCATTTCACTCAACAGGACATTGATTTGTTACATAGCTATATAGCAACATAACTATACGTAGTCCTTTACAAGAAATAAGAAAAAAGGCAAACAAAGAACAGAGTTTCTGCCCTATATTGCGTACAGTCTTAAGATCGGGGTCTACGTCACTGAAGACAATGGTGAAAGGGCAGAATGGCAGGTTGTAGGTAGTGGCTAGGAGAATGAGGGAGTGTCTGGAATGCTGCTGTGCTCTGGCCTTCTTTGACAGTCATACTGGTACTTTGGGGGCATAGCTGACCAGTAATCTTTAGCTCAACCCAAATGCTGGCCTACACTAGAGGGGCCACTGGGCCAGTATAAAACAACGTCCAGCATCAGGGAGTCCCAAATGGCTCTTTTGTATTCCCTTTAGCTACATGGAGTGCATATTGAGTGTAGCTGTGAAGCGGGGCCTAAGCTTAGTCAATGTTTTGTAGTGGCATGTAATATTGCTCCATCAGTACCTTTCCAAATGAGAAATGCTTAGGTTTTATTTAATATCTCTGGTAACTGTTTATTGAAAGAAACATTTTTCTCCTATTTTCCAATCTAGTTTCTTATTAAGAAATAACTACAAATTAATAAAAGTAGTTAGTTTCTTGGCTAAATTAAAGCAAACATAAAATACAATAAAGTAATTATTTCTGGCAAAATTATAAAAGTTTACAAGAAGTCGATAAGGAGATCCAGGGTCCAAATAATAATTTGAAGCCTACTGATGCAAACACTTGGGCATGTGAAAAAAAAATTTATGTGATCCATCCCAGTGATGTCAAAATTACTTATGCTGTAAGTGTTTGCAAAGTTGAGTACACCTTGATCCTACAAGGTGCTTTAACCACATGAGTAGAAAAAGATCAAAAGAGGGACGGTTCATATGCTTAAAGTTATGCACATGTTTAAGTGCTATGCTGAGAAGGGGTCAGAGTGCTGAGCACCTTACACAATTGAGCCCATAAAGACCTATTAGGATCAGAGATGATGAAATAATCAGATTCCAGTTATTTCTTATTATAGGAGTTATGAAAAGGCCTACTATATTTAAGGTTATGTAAGAGTTTCCATTCTGATATCCTATTTTCAGTCATTTATGGGTTTCAGCCTTTGAGGTTGAAATTGTTCCAGCTTGATCTCTGTCTGAAGGTGTAGGTCTGTTTAAATATTCAGCCACTTTTGGCTGGTGGTAGAAAGTTGAAGTTTGGCTTGGAAATAGTGCTAGCTGAGAAATATCTACAGATATTTTAGAGAAAGTTGGTTTTGATTTGATCCATTGCAATTAACATTTTGCACGTGTTTAATACATTTTGCATGGAGTTCTCATTATAGCAGTACTGTGCACAGGTAAAGAAGTCCACACTACACGTGCATGGCTAATTTAGTGGTACAGTGAGGTATTTATTGAAGGTGCCTAGTGAATGAGGCAGAGGCACTCCAAAGGCACTCTTGCCTCATTTAGGGGTACATTTTCAGAAGTCGGACTACAGTATGAGCTCTCTGTTTCTAGGTACAATTTGTATATTGCCTATTTTTCTTTTTCATCCACCAGAACTCATATTTGCACCAGAAAATCATTTTGCAGATGCAGAAAATATAGGCATAAATTTGCATGTGGGAAAGCGACAGTGCTTTACTGAAAAATACCCTTTGTTGTGCATATTGTAAGATAAGATGCACAGATCATAATGTTAACAGGAGAGGCGATCTGTAGTGTGAACTTCCTATGGGTCAGATTGTGACTTTAGCTGTGCTTCCATGGAGGGGAGTGAAGGAATGCAAGGAGTTACTTTTCTGTATGGGCTACTGTAACACTAGAGTGAGCAGGCATGGGTAAGCTGCTGCTTCCACCTTCATGCAAATCGTTGGTGAGTGGACAGGTGGGAGTGGTGATTGGGTGAGCCTTGCACCCCAATTTTCGAGGAAAGGGGGAAATAAGCTATGTTGGGATAGTTTACTTCCTTTATGGAGCAAGGGGGAAACAGCACCAACTCAAGTCACATTACAATCTGCTCTGCTCTTGGGCAAGCTCAGTTGTGCATAGCTCCTTGTTCAAAATGCATTGCAAGGTGCCAGTCCAGGTCTAACTGCACAGGACAAGACACCTTCCTGCAGCCCTCAGAAACTGTAGGGGATAAAGTGTTTCAATAACATTTAGACAAATAGATCCACATTACAGTATGTGTTTTCCTATCATTTTATTTAAGAAGACCTAGGCATTTCAGTTTAAAAAGCAGTGTTAGGAGGATGTTAGAATTGCATGGGAAATGATGCAAAGTCACAAAGTGTCAACGTTAAATGCATGATTCACATTAATTTTGTCCTCTTCTTTGTATGCATTTTGACACTTCAAGTACATGATGACAGAGGGTGAAGTTATAGCCCCAGTGAAGTTAATGGTCAAAGTCCCATTGACTTCAATAGAGCCAGGATTTCACCCATAATATTTTTTCAAATAATATAATATCATACAGTTTTTCTAGACTTTAGGTGAATATATGGAGTGTTTTGTAATATTGCATTTTTTGTATCCTTAAACAATTTTCCCTGCCATAATAGATCAATATACTTTTATATGAAACAGGGCCTGCTTCTTCTCTCCCATTGGTGTAAACCAGGTGTAACTTCACTATTGTTGAGGAAGGTACATCAGTTTAAAACTGTTAGAAGACAACAGAGAATGAGACCATTAGCTTGTTTATATACATTCTTTTCTCTCCAAGGTTAAAATTTTAACAGTTTAGGTCTGTCACAGAGAAACTCTACTCACCACTGGGGCACCTCCTTGTGGCTGCATCTGTGGATTAGCTCCAGTCAGGTCTGACACCCCTTTGTGCTGGTCGCTGCACACCCTGTTGTTTTTCTCACACTACTTGTGACTCAGTCTTCATGGCTTGGCCCTTCGGCCAGGTCATTATAGTCTTCCTCATCTGGGGTATCAAAGACTTTACATACTAGTGGCCTTAGGCAGTCTTCTCATCCACTTCCCTGATGGTGCCACCTCCCCAGTGGCTGGTAGAGGAACCTAGGCCAACTCGGTACTTCAGGTTCCAGTCCAGGGACCCTATCGCTAGCAACGGTGGCCTGCTCACTCCCAGATCATGTTGCTCTTCCCCTGGACTTCTTCCTACATCTTTCTACTTCTCAGTTCTGTTTTCTGGATCCCTCACCTTTCTGGGTTTTCCCTCCTTCCAGGGATTAACTCCAGGCTACCTGGTGTAGCCCCAACACCTCCTTTCTCCCAGGGAGTGATGGCAGACTACCTCCATGTAGCCCCTTTCTGTTGCCCGCTTCCTGTCTTTATAAACCTGGCCCACCTTCTCCCCCAGCTGGACTTCATCAGCAAATTAGGTCTTAGCACTACCTGACTTTGCTCCAGCGGCAGCCTATAGGTTATTTTTAATTCTGCCCCCTGGTGCATACGTGTTTCCCATCACAGTGGCTCAATCCTGCATTATGTTCAGTGCCTCCTGGGATATGCTTAATACCTAATAGGATAAGGTGCTTAGCCACATATGGCACAATTTCTTTCCATCCATCAGCACAGCATACCTCAGGTACAATTCAGGGCATGCAGCAGTTAATTATTTAGCAAATCTAACTGAATAAGAAATTATTTAGCAAATAGAGTTGAGCACTCTCGCATATCAAAGGTGAAATGTAGGGGATAAGCCAGTGAACTCTGAAGCCAATTTATCTGGAAACTTAGGTGGCTTATATTTGTTGGCAAATGCTTACTATTACTCTGCAGTATTTTGTGTATTTTCCATATAAATGACTTTAATGAAGTCTGTTTGGCATACAAATAATAGTGCATAGTACTAAACAATTCTATGCATGTGTGTCTAAAGCTGTAGAAAATTGTGTGCTATTATATTGTATTATTTGAGAACCAATATGTGATCATGTAATTAAAGTCTGTGTGGAAACATATATTCCCCAGGGGGCAGAGTTAAAATTGTGCATGCAATGATAGCTTGGGAATTTTCTGTTTTCTTGATTGCTTAACCATGTAACCCTAATGTTCTCTTAATTTTGTTTTTTGGATAAAATGCTGATAAGAATTTCAGTCTCCTCAAGAGCATTGTGAGAAATTGTATGACACCAGATCTCATTCAGCAGCAACCACTTCCATTTTTTGACTGTCTAAACAAACAGACAAACAAAGAAACAAAGAAACACACAAACAAATCAGAAAAAGAGAGGAAGACTGTGAATGGGAGTGTACTAGTTTAAAGTCCGAATTCTGAATTTAATCAGTGTTTGTCTAGAGAGAGGCACTAGCTGCAAAAATCAGATCCAAACCCAGATCTGGATTCTAAAATTTTCTAAAATTGGGAGCAATCGGAGTGGTGCTGTCCATCTCCAATTCTCTGCAATACGTTTAATGAGATCCATTCTTTTTTAATACAATCTCAATAGGATATAAAGGATTCTGCAAACAAAACACAAAGGAAAATAGATATGAATGAGCAAAAAGAAAAAAAAAGAAAAATCCCTATGGACTTTTAAGTGGCATTTTACAGATGAGGAAACTGAGAAAGAAAGTTTAAATGATTTGCCCAAGTTTATTCAGTTAGAGAGTGTCAGAGCTAGAGTTAGAACTCAGGACTTGTTGGCTCCCAGCCTCATTTACTTATTCGTTAGATGCCTCTTGGTGCTTCCTCTTAACTACTTGAAGTTAATTAGACATTTGGACACAATTTTCAAATGTGGGCCAAGATGTATAAACAGAATTATTATTATTAATTTATATTTCAGCAGTGTCCTAAAGTCCCAATCAAGATCAGAGCCCTGTTGTACTAGATGCTGTACAAAATGGTAGACATGGTCCCTTTCCCAAAGAACTCAAAAACTAGGGCCCTAATCTTAAAACTGGTCTGTGGAGACCACCATGGATGAGCTGGTGTAAGTAGTTGTCATCCATTAGGCCTGAGCTCTTATGCAACTCACACTTTCTTTTGAAGTGTAGTCCTGTGTCATTCTATCCCACCAGTCCCATCCCCACTACTGACATGTGCAGGGGACAATCACCAGCTCCACTCCTTCCTCCTATTTTTTATAATGGGCTGGTCAGCTGGCCCACTTACCCTATCTACAGTTTTTGGGAGAGGAGATTGGGCTAATAGGCTCATACTCTATGTTTATTAAATGTTCTTAATTGGAGCCAGATAATCAATCCACATCTCTTCCCCTACATTCTACACTGTCTCAGAAACACTTACTTCTAAAGGCCTCTGACTTCTCTGTGGCTGAAACATGCCAGAATCCTGTGGACTAGTGAGTGGGTAGAAGACCATTAGCCCACTGCCTAGAGGGTCAATACGTTTAAGAGAGTGTATATACATGCAGTGTGCCATTTGGGAAAGGGAATCTATGGGTAGGGGAATGGAATGGTCCAAATGTCTCCTCTCTTTTCTATATGACCAAATGGGAGAGGGTAGCGTTTTTTTTTTCCAGCCCTATCAGGTCTGTGAAAGAGGGTTACTGGGGAGAGTGTGCTCTCCTTCCCTTTCTCCTTGAGACCAGGAGAGGAGATTTATTAGGGTACAGAACATTTCTTTTGCCTCCCTATAAAGATAGGAGATGGGGACTTGATGAAGGAGGGACGATATTCGCATACATTATTAATACGTGCCAAAAACATACAGCACACTGTACAGAACATGTAGACTAAAGCAACAAAGAGCTACCCCAAAGAGCATAGCCCACCATTTTCACAAGTAGTCATTTATTTTATGGGATTTAATTTTGGGGTGCCCGACCTAGTATACTTAGACTGAAAGGCCAACATTTTCAAACTCCTACCAATATGATGGTACACCAGTTCCTGAAGAGGTGAGGACACTTCTTCAGTGAAGTAATGTAGAAAAGTTGAAGACCTCATAATACAAAAATACTGGCTATTCACCAATTATTAGAAATTACCACCAAAGAATTTGTCATTGACACTATGGAACAAATTCTCAATTGAACTCTGAAACTGCAAGGAAATGCCAAGCTATGGCCACTTACATATGGGCTCCCAAATACTTTAAGTGTTCTTGCACTATATTTCCTAGTCATGTTCCTAATGTCTTTCTGGGAAATACGAAAAAGTAGCCTCACAGTAATTTCAAACTCACATGGAGGAAATATGTATATTTGCAAGTTTTTCTTGTCTATGCCTTTTTCCATTGCATAATAGGTATAAACTCTATTGCTTTGTATATTCACAGTAAACTGTTCTGGAGATTGATAAAACAACTCTGTTGTGCTTCTGAAGTTTATCAGTCTCAGCAGCTCTTTATTGCTTCATATAATACAAAATGATAACAGTTGATCCTTAAGTAAAAAGGGACACCACCATTCTTGTCAATGACATTGCACTGCAAGTGCTGCTGCTATTTGAAACAAATGAGAAATAAAATGAATCTAAACTCTACTTCGATATCTCAGCATGTCTTTTCTTACGGGCTGCGCACAGCCACACTACCCATTGTACTCTAGGGCATACAAAGGGCTGAAAGCTCCCCTCTGTGTTCCTGGCCAGGATTATGGGTTTGTGTGGTGAGTCATGTCATGGGCCATGGCTCTATTTCCTCCCCACCACTTTAGGGTGGGTTGTGCTCCCAAGGTACAAGAGGCGGAAGTAGTCTTTGCAGTCCCCTAAGCATAGGGAATGTGATTGCTCTTTCTGGAGGCGACTTAATGGGAAGAAGATTCCTTACACTCTCACGCTTGTACCCACACAAGGGCCAAGGACAATTTTGACCTAATTTATTTATTAGAAAAGATAGCATGATTGAAATTTGCGTGATTGATTTAGTTGGGGATTGGTCCTGCTTTGAGCAGGGGGTTAGACTAGATGACCTCCTGAGGTCCCTTCCAACCCTGATATTCTATGATTCTATGAAAGAGCTAACTGGGGATACCTACTGAACTAGGAACTGGACAGGTTTCAGAGTAGCAGCCGTGTTAGTCTGTATTCACAAAAAGAAAAGGAGTACTTGTGGCACCTTAGAGACTAACAAATGTATCTGAGCATAAGCTTTCGTGAGCTACAGCTCACTTCATCGGATGCACCAAATGCATCCGATGAAGTGAGCTGTAGCTCACGAAAGCTTATGCTCAAATAAATTTGTTAGTCTCTAAGGTGCCACAAGTACTCCTTTTCTTTTTAGGAACTGGACAGTGTCACTTTTTTGATCCTTTAGCATAAGATAGAACACTAACATTTAATGTAACGTATTGTGGAAGGGACAGTTTTATGGAAGTGGTGACATCACCAGTAAGTTAAGTTGCCCTCACCTGAGCCTTTTCTTCAACGTCACGGTCATGCTATTTAGATAATCTTTTAGTAGCTGTTCTCCATTTTGATTGGCCAGTGGCCTTCACCTATAGCATTATGCTTGACGTTTCTTCAGGAAGTTATTTTAAGCTACATTTTAAGGGCTTCTCTAACTATATAGAAATGTAAAAGCTATTTTTGCAGTGACCTACTGTAGATGCAGGTCTCAGGCATGCTTGGCTAGTTATCAGAAAATGCCTTTTCTATATGAGGACATGAGCAGATTTACAATTTTGAGGACAGTCAAGCTCATGCTGCTTCAGCTTATATTTTTTAGTTTATTTTCTTTCCTTTCCTTCTGTTTTGCACTAGCATTTCCCCTCCTTTTCATCTTCTGAAATTGTTCTTTAGTTCTGTACCCATAGCTTTTGACCATCACTAATTGTACAGTTTTACCTCTGTCATATACTTTTCTTGTTGCAAATTACTGACATCTGAAATGCAGAACCATTAAATGGAGGTTATTGATAATGTTGTTGAGCCTAAAAAAATGAATCCTACATCATTTTAAACTTCATGCACTGATAACTGTTTGTCCCACCTTTAAGATCTGTCTCATTTGTGGTCAACGACAGCTCAGCATGTACGTTTGGACCCCTTGTCCTCCATACCAGTGCCTCGCTAGCTGTTCTTAGGTCTTATCCAAAGTCCGGTGAAGGCAATGGGAGTCCTTCTATTGACTTTAATGGGCTTTGGCTCATGCCCCTTGTGAGGTGATAGCAGAAACATGCCTAGCAAGTCTGATTCTTTTACAATCTGCTAGCATAGTGCATCTCTTCCGGGCAATCTTTCTCTTTACTTTGACATTTTTTGCCAAACCTTCCTGAAGCATTTGACACAAATGTCTATCTGCAGACCCATCAGGCTTTCATTCCAGGTATTAAGTGTTTTTCATCTCTCACAACAATAAAGTGATACTAGACCTACTGCTGTTCTATAGGCTATTACTTGCATTGTAGTGCTTGTGCCGTCTCTTCTATGCTCTGTTTCTCCAGCTGTTAAATAACACCCTTGCCTTCTTGTCACAACCCTTTGTTTCTTCCATAATTCTAGAGACTTGAGAAAATGTTTCTAATGGAAAGATCCAATATATACAAATCATATTCCTGAGTGTATGTGTGAGTGCATATGGGTCTTTTTTCTGTATGAACTTTCCCTCTTTGTTAAACAGAACATTTATGACTTGTTTAAGGACACTTGGAGATCCTGTATGTTCTAGTTTCTAAAGATTAAAGGCTCAAAGTTTGCTCTGAGTGCACAGTCAAGTGAACTTAAACATAATGGAGATTTGTGTTGCAGAATTTCTCTGTGTAAGTGTACATCTCCTCTACACTGACAACATACTTGAGAGGAGAGGGTGCACAGAGTGTAGGAGGGGTGCATGATGGGGCAGGTGGAGCTGAGTTCTGTTATTCCTGATTAACTCACCCTTCCCCATTAATGAGTGCATATTACAGATCCTCCTTTGTATCTGATCTGCAGAGAAAATGTGACCATAAAGCTCCAATTAGAGAGGATTGACTCTTTAGTGGAAGCTCTACAAGCTAATGCTTTTAGCTCCCGACATCTCTGATTAAGTCCTGAATATGTCAGCCAAAGTGGTGGCCATCACATGAGTTCCAGCTTCCACCAACGGTGGAAGTTAAAGAAGGTCTCCTGGTGCTCTAGCTTCCAATGGGGCTGGATGGATGAGGATCAGTGAGCAACAATCAGTTCCCTGTATTTTCCATTGCCAACTACATCTGAATGGGGAATTGGGAAATAGGAGGTTCTGTGTTCCAATAAAAATATTGTATAACCTTTTATATGCATAGAATATCAAAAATGGAAAGTAAAGCTAGATTCCTCACTGTATCTTACTTTTCCCCAACCCATGTGTGCATATAACCCACTCCTACCTTGGCACACAGTAATAACTAAGCTCTTCAAAGTAGTTATATTATATCAATTCCACAATTCCACATACACTGCATTTCAGGAACACTATAGCTGATTTATATTTGTCAGTACTGGTGAAAGTCTACATTCCTTTACATTTCAATACTTATGTCCTAACCCAGATTATTTATTTTGCTGTTTGCTTTGTATTAAATTAAATGGAACATCAGAAGATACATTTACTTTTGTCTCATTCATCTGTGCTGTCTGAAATGGGAAAACAAAAACAAAAAATCCAGCGCCTAAACAACTTCTTAATAAAGGTGAAAAAGCCTCTCTTTTGCTCTCACTGAAGTCAATGGCCTAACTCCCATTGATTTTAGTAGAAGTAAGACATGGCCCTAATTGCTTTTATATTCCTTATGTTCATGTTCTATTTGTTGAGTAGTATTAACTTCTATAACTTTATAGTTCAATTAACTACCATAGCTGGAAATTTTCTATTTCTAATTCTTTCAACTTCAAAGGGCAACCATTATTTTGTTATATGCTCTGTATAATATTGGAGATATTTTTCAGTACGTTCATATGAGGAAGAAAGGAATCATACAGTTAATTGAAATTAGCATCAGTGTTTTTGCTGTACCTTTTGTTTTGGACAAAAACTATATTGCATACATATGTTGCTAAGCTATACACTATAAAAGGGCTAGCAGGTTATAATAGCATAAAATACATAGTTTATTTTGCCCCCAAAACACTGATAGGAGAATGAGTATGTATGGATTTTTATTTTAGGGTAGATATTTTTTTTCAGATGCAAAAAGGTGTAGAATGACCATCAGTCTTATATCCTAAATATAATATTAATGGCTTGCAGTACATATTTGCATAGCAATTGCACTTTTGTTAGTCAAATTCAATACATTTCCCTTTATAATTCTTGGTTATATAGAAAACATCTATCTTGCTTACCAAAGTTTATGTTCTTCCAATTTAAAACAAACAAAAAGAATACCTCACCTGTTTAACATTTATTTTGTACTGTCATTATTTAGGATAATTAATTTTAGGGTAGGAAAAGCTGATGAGGAAAATTGAAGGAATGTGGTAAAATGGTTGGGGCAACCTAAACTGGAAAATATATGTGCGTTAAATAACAGTGTATATTCAAGACTCAATCTTCCAGATGTTTAGAGACAAGTTTCGCACGTGCTGCCTTGGATAAGCCCAATGCTCAATAGTGTTTTGAAGGACTTGCGGCAGAGACCTTGTCCTTGTATATGTGTGGTGATATATAATCCTAAAATACATGGGAAGACAAACAGTGCTAATGGAACAGGAAAACACAGAGATACAAGTACAGTTCAGTAATTTGTGATAAGTACATGTACCTTCCAAGGTACATAAGGGTCACAGAATTTGCCATAATGTGACTCTCAGTCTATATTGCTCAGTATTCTGCCTCCAGGGGGGACAATACTGACTGCTTCAGAAGAAGGTGAATACTCTATAATGTGCTTTTCTGATTGTACAGTGAGGTGGAGCTGAAGATTCAGTCCTGATGCCTGTATTATATTGGAGATATAAGGGAGGGTGGCCATTCTGCTAGGGGACATGGCCAGATGCCCATTCACCTAGGGGTGGTGTTGCAACCCTGGGTGTATCCTGCCACTTTTTAAAGAGGTGCAACCTGAGATGATCAGTTTACACTCTGAAGCATAAGTGCTACTGACTCTGTTACAGCACGTGCATAATTACCTATGTTATTTTTGGCCATAAAATTATTCAGTCCGTTTTTTTAAAATCCAGTCACAAGATTTAACTCTACAAGTTATTAAACAAAGAATGCTGAGAATTGCTGGACAACAGGTGGCAATATATTCCACAATTTAGCAGTGGAAAAAGCATGCCTTAACTTCCTAAAATTCTGTGTTCTTCGTAGACTGCAGCTTATCTTAGCACTTGATAGAGTTTCCCATAGATGAATAGGATAAATTTTAGGAACAGGAAAAGAATATCGGGACCAAAAATTCTACCCTTTTTTTGTGGACTGAGAGAAATAAATAAAGCCCTACATTTGCCAAGTGATGTCTGGGTTTCTGACTTCCCCTGAAATGAACTGGAGTCACTTGGCATTATTATCCTTTCACATCTGTGGAGATCAGGAGCAACTACATTGATGTCAATGGAGCTATTGAGTTACATTGATGTAAAACTGGTATGAGTGGAAGGAGTCTCGAGCCCACAGGTTTGTGTCTCTGTGTAATGCATTGGGAAGTTAAGAACAAGTCTGATTCTTAAACTATGTCTGCACTGCAGTCAGGTTGTATTTTGCTCTCTTGTGTGATAGCATTGTTCTAGCTAGGTCACTAAAATTATCAGTGAGAACACAGCGATGTGAGACATGGCATGGGTTATGCAAGCCTGCCTGGGTCAGTACTCATGTTGTAAGCCCACTCTGAATACTGCTCCCCCATGTCCTCCCTGGTTTTTTTAGCAAGCTAGCTTGGTTAAAGCTAGCATGCTGATTTCTACATGAGCTGCAAATTACACCTCTGGGTGCAGTAGACTTAGATACAGTATATGTAGCCTCAGATACAGTAAAAAGAGGATAAGCTGTTAAAATATTTCTCACTGAAATATTAACTTGAAGTTCCTGTCTACTAGTAAATTAAAGCCAGTTCTTTTTTTTTCTATAAAGTTACACTAGTGTTCTGTTAATATAATTTTAGCTTGTGATTCTACAACTATGAAAGATTTTCAATCACCATCTGGGAAGCATATACCCAATTTTTTGCCTAGATATGTCACAGCAGCATACATAGGATACCATAAATGAGTAAATAGTTTTAACTAATTTTACATTAAAGGTGCTTAAGTTACATGGTATAAACTTCCTTGAAATTGTGTTATGCATTTTTATGTTTCCCTTTTAAGTTACAGAACTGTGATACTGTATGGGGTTTATTTGAAAGCCATTAATTAACTCCTCTCACTCCTAGGTGTTTATATTCTTCAAATATTTGTAGACTGTTATTATGCCCCTTCCCACAACCACTTAGCTGTTGCCTAGTCAAGCAATATGTATATTTCACTCTTGTATTTTTTCCTCATTAATCAGCCCTCTATCCCAGTCATTCTCAACCAGGGGTACCTGTATCCCTGGGTATATGGAGAGGTCTTCCAGGGGTACATCAAATCATCTAAATATTTGCCTCATTTTACAACAGGCTACATAAAAAGCATTTGCAAAGTCAGTGCAAACTAAAATTTCATACAGACTGCTCTATATACTGTACACTGAAATGTAAGTACAATATTTATATTCCAGTTGATTTATTTTAAAATATTGTAAAAATGAGAAAGTAAGCAATTTTTCAATAATAGTGTGCTGTGACACTTTCATATTTTTATGTCTGATTTGTAAGCAAGTAGTTTTTAAGTGAGGTGAAACTTGGGGGTACGCAAGACAAATCAGACTCCTGAAAGGGATACAGTAGTCTGGGAAGGTTGACAGTCACTGCTCTAGCCCTCTGATCATTTTTATTGCTTTTTTTTCACTCCATCCAATTTTTCAATCTCTTCCTGGTAATGAAAAACCCAGAAGTGAACAGTATATTATAGCTTCAGCTAAACAAGAGCTGCAGAAGGAAACTCTTACCTCCTGCTCCATTATATTATTCAGATTTTACAACTCAAAAGTTGCATGCCCCTTTTTATACCATATTATATTGCAAACTGATGTCCACTACCACCCCTGGGTAGAGGTTGTTAAGCATAGCTGGCTTTTAGGGTTCCCCCCCATTGAATGCAGCGTCCTTCTCCTGAGTCACCCCCTGAGGGTGCAACATACTTATGTGAGAGGCATTATATGGCCAGTGCCCTTGAGAGAGTGAAGTCCATTGCGCCACTATGAAGTTTTCCCTGGCAATGGGAAGTAGCTCTTGCAACTAGTTGTTCCGCTGTCTTTTCCACAGCTAATGCCATGCTGAGTATGACAGAGCAAATAAAGGAAGGAGGACATCAGGGTTACTTTCTTTTAGGGGGAAATAATAACAAAGACTACAAGGGGCTCCACAGTTCAGACTGCCTGATGTGGACTGACTAGCTAGCTAGGATTCCTTAGATGCCCAAGTACATCAAACTCTGACTGGTGTGAATACCCCAGGAGATGCCCCTTCGATCATAGTTTAGTTAGTCAGCAAACCCTTGGGGAGATGACAGGTGGGGTGTTGGATTTTTATTTGTATTGGATTTAAAACTCCTGGATTTTAAGCTCAGGATCACTGTTGGCTTATGTGACTTCAAGAACCAATTCACATGTCGTTTTCATTTGGCTTGTATTCTTGAAAATGATTTAAAGTTGCTCTTGATCCATTGGCTGCACTTGTAGACCGGCTGTATACCAGCAATGGTCAAAAGAAAAGGGAGCTCTTAAAAATCTTATTGTTAACATTAATCTACTAGCTGGACCATTGGGATCACATGCAGAAGCCTCAGAGATCGAAGGGAGCAGACAGCTGGGTTTTGGGGTCTGTTAATGGATACACTGATGTTTTATAGCCTATTATCTATTCCTTTCAAGTCCTTTTGCTTGAATATACTTCCAGTATACTTATCCCCCTTATTTTCCTGTGCCTGGAGGTATTTATGATCATAGTTTGTGTGTGTGTGGCGGGGGGTGTTTTTGTTTATTTCTACTTAGAGCATTGTGTATATTATGCACTGGAATTTTTCAGAAAGTTGTCAGAGGCAGGCTGACACCGACTGTATCCTCAGGGAGTTGGAGGTAACACTCTGAGTCCACTTGATGGTTAACCCATTTCCAGTTGCTGCTAGACCAATGACACATCAAACCAGGTCAATGACATCTCAGTCTAGAACCCAAAGCCCTTATGACCAGCCAGATAGTGCTGTTTAGTGGAATAGGGTTTTCATTCAGTATTACTTTGTATTTTTCTAAGCTGAATTTCATTTTAATGTTTTAGAAATTCTCTAGTTCCCTTTTTATTATTTCTTTGGTCTTACTAGTTTTTTCAACTCCCATTAGTTTATTATTGGTGACTTTTACTAATATGCTGCTTACATCCTATTCCAGATTATGTAGATGTTTACTAAAATCATGGATAACATTTTCAGAAGTCCCTAAGTTACTTAGGAGTTTAAATCTCATTGAGTTTCAATGGGACTTAGACTCCTAAATACTTGTTACCTCTGAATATAGGATTTAGGCTTTTAATTCACTTAGGTGCTTTTGAAAATTTTAGCTGAGATTCCTTTCAGTACCTCAACAGATACCTTTCCCCTAGTTGATACTTTGGCATTAATAATTACATTTTGCTTAAGGTCCTTCAATTGATTTTCTGTCTCTGTGTGTGAGTTTGTATGCAAGCTGATTGCAGCAAGTGTTTGTCCTCCTGTATTGCCAGGTCTATGTACATCTAAAATTCCTCCTTCCACTGGGTCCATTGCTAGGCTAGATTTTTGTCTCAAAATCTAGGGTTCCAGGGGGCTTCAAACCACGTACCATAGCTCATGTTACCAGCTGCTGAACTTCAGAGAGCTCAGATGCTGCCACCATGTTTCTTTCACAAAGAGTGAAGCTGAATGCAGGTTAAGTTGAACAATTGGAACTTTATTAAACCCTGTGGACTTCTCTGTCCATGCCACTGAGTTGCTTTCAGCCTATCTCCCTGTGTTCCATGTTCCAATGGTGTCCCCAAAATAAAAGGAAAGAGGGAGATAAACTAATGACATCAGATCCCATTGACCTCTCAGGAAGGCTACCATCTTGGCTGATACACCATAGCTTGAACTAGGAATCTCCAGAGTTAAAAACAAGAGTCTTGATAGTATGAGCTGAAGAGCCGACACTGTTTGGTAGGGGCTGTGACAAATTTATATTCTCCGTGGGCACAGAGGGGGACCTTTCAGACACACTCACCAGTGGGTTAAATTCTCATGCTTTTCATGCAAATATTGGTGGAAATCTTAAGCCATAAAGAGAAAACAGGAACATTGCCTTGTACCACAGTATTAAGAATTAACAGTTGTAGTTCAGATTCACTTCCCTGGAAAATTACTTTACAGAATGGTTAGCAAGATATCATGTGAAACAAATTATGGCTTGATCATTAAGATCGGAAGAATAAAGAGTGGAGTGATTAACAGTATTAAAAGTTTTCATTGAGTCCAACATTATAGCAACTGTAAATAGCCCTTTATCCATAACAGAACAGATGTGTACAGTGAATTCAAGGAGAGTAGTTGTACAGAGTAATGGACTGAAACCAGACTGTTTTTCCAATAATTAGATTGTTCTGTTGAAAGTGTGAGTAAAATTAATGATAAACAATGTGTTCAACACTTTCCTAATCCACTGACAAAACCAAGATACGCTGCTAGCTTAGTTGGTGACAGTGGAGGTATTGTAGTTGTTTATATGACATAAGATTGGATAGGTTTTTCCAGTCCAAAAGAGTAAGAGATTCTTTAATAATATGTGACAGAGGATAAAATGATATTTTAGCAGATATTTTAAGAGTCTGACATTCATAAATGCCAGGGTATATTATTTTAACTCACAGAGTTTTACAGAATCTTGGAAAGAGAAATTTGTTTGTCCACATTTGTGTCCCTAAAATCTGTTGTAAAGTTTATTGAACTGGTGAACAAAGAAATGGTACAATTCTAAGACTGTAAACTCTTGGGAGCAAGGGCCATCTTTTTGTTCCATTTTTGTACAGCACCTAGCACAATGGGGTACTGGTCCATGTCTGGGGCTCCTTGGCACTACCATAATACAAATAAGAGGTAGTACTACTATTAGTAATAATAATGAACTAGCACATATAATTGAGCTCAGAGAGCTGTTTGATATTGATAATTAAGGAGAGGAAGTTCATACTTTTAGTTGGATGTCCTTTTAGAATGTTTCAAAGGCTTCTTGTATATTTTCATATATTACTTTGCTTATAGTGTGATTTTACTCTAAACAGTGACTGTGTAAAATGGTGCTTGCTTACACAACAGATCAGCTCCCTGTGAGAGTCATATCTGCTTTCTTTGGTGACAAAAATCATTTTTTCTGCTTTTTATTTCTGTTAGCCCTGCTGAGCCAACAGTGCTGAGAGAGAGAGTGAGCTGTTTTCTATTTGTGTGTGTGTGTGTGTGTGTGTGTGTGTGTATCATCTACAGAATTCTTTATGAGGTTCCAATGAGTTAATCCTGTGTAATCCAGGTGCAGGCAATGTGACTATACATTTGATGAGGGCAGAATTTGAAAATCAGAGTTTTTCCTGGTGTAACTTCAGGACTTTTATTTCTAATGATGATGCAGCAGAATGGTAGAACACAGCTTTACAAGACTTGATTAAGGTTGCAAGATAGACAGTTGGCTTTTCACTTGTCCACTGAGCCCATTTGATATGCTATAAATTGAGAGGCAATAAATACAGATTCTCAAAATGCCATTTTTAACCAGTCATGTTTCAGAGTACAATGCACTTTAAGAGCAAAACTGTTTTCCTCTGAATATTTTTATTATTACATTTGTTTTAATGGTAGGGCTGATTAAATCAGTTCTTTGACCAGTACAGTATTTAATTCATGGTGTTTTTGTTTTAGACATTTCATACTTACATATTTCCCCTCTGTCCAAACCAATATTTTATCATTTGCATAGACTCAAGGCCTTCCATGGCTTTGTTACTAGGCTGGCACTCCTCTGTTGTTGCAATGACGAAAAATGGCATTTAGACAGCCCCTTCTTGCTTCCTTATCCACTTATCCATCCAGCTTAGTGTGATGAATTGGGGCTATATCTGTATGATTTTTTAAATTCAGATTCATAATATGAAGTTGCATAATGAAAACTGGCTGTGTCATGAGTGCCTATATGTCCATCACTGATGACAAGTTCTGTAACATCAGAGATACAGTGGGGTAGTGCTTAGAATTCAACAATCCTATTTAGACACAAACACTTGAACAATGGACGAGCTGCATCCTTAGAAAACAAGTCTTAGGTTAATTCCTCTGAAGGGAGGGGAGAGGCAGGAGCAGTGGAAATTACCTCAAAGACAGAACAAAGGAAGCCAGTTGGGTTTGAGCAGCTAGCTACACAAGAACAGGAGGAGAAGACAGGGAGAAAGTGTGGGTAGGCAGGCCATTTGTCTGGTTTTAAACCAGACAGTCCTCTTTTTGAATGGTTTGTCCTCCCGTTCGGTACTGACACAAAAAGAGATGGGGGTTTGTCCGGCATCAGATGGGGGATGCCACTTTGAAGAGCGCACCGCTCTGCCCCTGCCAGCCTGACCTCACATGCTTCATGCATGCAAAGTCACACCAGCAGGGCAGAGTGGCACACTCTTTAAAATGGCATCCTTCATGTGACATGATTTCATATGCACCATGAGAGCAAGGTCATGCCAGTGTGGGCAGAGTCACACCATTTCCAGAAGTACCAAAATGTCCTGTATTCTGGAAATGCATGAGTGGCCACCTTAAGTGTGGTGTAGGATAGAACAAGGTCACAGAAGTGGCGAAGGAGCTCCATGAGGGAGAGAGACCAGCTATAACTGCATGAGGAGGGGACATCTTGCTTGCCTGGACCCCAATGGTCCCCTCCCCCAGGGCTCACAAGGGAAGAGTAAGCTAAAAAGTGAGGGATATTGCAGTTTCAGGTGTTTACTGTTTTGTATGATCAGTACTCTTCTGTGCTTTGTATGATTAAATACATGTCCAAACTTAAACTGCTACAACAGTGCAGCTGTAGTGGTTTAAATGTAGACATACCCTTTAACTGTAAACCAAAAGCTTCACACCTTTGGGGTGGAGTTTTGACAGAAGGGTGTATATAAGAAGTAGTTTTCTGACAGTTTAGCACTGCATCCAGAGGGAGTAGGTGGTGGGACAGCAGGTTCCAACACTCAGAGGCAGATGCCAGATAGAAGGCCTGCAGCCTGAATGTGCACCTCTGAACCCTCAGATTGGGGCAGTGGCTGGATTCCCTTTAAGTTCCAGAAGCATGAAACAAATCAGGGATCAAGAACAGCAGAGGCTTGGATTCCTCTCACAGTAGTCTTAGTGTGTGGATAGGGAGGGATGCTCTCTCGGATCTGTGACACTTCATAATCCATTTACACATTCTCCACTGGAGTCATTTAGTCCTCCCTGTGTTTGCTTAGTCATCTGCAGCAGCATAGCAGACCCAATGATTCCAAGCTCCCTCTTAGATGACACCATAGGTGGCCATCAACTCTAATTCTGAAGACTATTCATGTGCTGTAAACTACATACTTTAAGTCTGTTAACATATTTTTCAATGGAAGAAAAAAGCTCCCTGTCTTCTCCTCTTAACGAATATGATTAGAGAGGTGCATGAAAAACAAGATACAACAGCAAGGCAGAACACAGGAAAATAACCAACAACCCAGCATTCTACTAGTGCAGGAATTCTTGGCACTAGTTGCCTATGGATCCTGGGGGAAGGAACACAAGGCAGGAGAACTGAGCGCAGAGGACACCAAGTGAAAGGGGCATGATACTCATTTTTTAAAATAGAGTTTTGGTAATGGTGGTTGGGAGTGTACAGGGAATTAAGATCAAGCCTTGAGCTGATCATTTAATTGATCAAATAGAATTTTCCATTTCGCTCTAGTGCTTGATTTTAATTATGTCTGAAATTTATTCATCCATGGTCTTCATTAATTTGACCAGTGTGCTTCATATTTTTTAAAGTTTTTATTTTAAATTTATTCATTTGTTTTATTTTAGATAGCTAGATCTCATTAATTCATAGTTAATGCAATTTCTGAAGAGATCACCTTGTTATTTAAGGATTGTTACTGTAACATGCTCATTTTAGGTAGGGGAAAAGATTGGGACCAACTATGCTTAGGTAAGTGAAAAAATAATAA
Source organism: Dermochelys coriacea (assembly GCF_009764565.3). Lineage (NCBI taxonomy): Eukaryota > Metazoa > Chordata > Testudines > Dermochelyidae > Dermochelys > Dermochelys coriacea. The sequence goes on from NC_050069.1 coordinate 95,406,212, forward strand.
TAAATGTACAAAAGCATAATTAGCATTTGAAAGATATATATCAATGGTTTTAAAGTAACTTTTTTTATCTTTGAAAGTTATAAATTGGGTGAAAAATTGGTGCAGTCCTTTAAACTCCCTTCAAATATACGGGATTTGGAACAATGGGGAAATGGTAGATTATTTTCCTCCCTAAAAATATAGGGACAGACTTTCAGTTGGTGTAAATTTACATATTTCCATTGACATCAATGGAGCAATGCTGATTTACGCCAGAAGATCTGGCCTGGAAGGGACTGCTCCCTTAAATGGGTTAATTAACATGAACAGAGTGTTAAATAAAACACCTGTTATAAAAAAAAGCCCATAAGAAGGTGTTATACAAAGTGAAAATGCTTTGTGTAAAAAAAAAAAAGTACATTGGCTTTAGGGTACTATAATTGGTGACAGAAGGCCAATCAATGAGACAATAATCATGTAAAAATACTGGAAGATCAGATTGCTTGAAGAATTAGAAAGCTTTAACATGGGTGCATGGAAGGGGATAGCAAAGGAGTTGGAAACATTCCATATGCTTTGTATACAAAGTAATTAGATTGCGATCACTTAGTCCAAGAGGATAGAAATGATACACAATTCTGCCAAGATGAGACATGCAAATTGGATCAATTAAGCTTTGAGAGTGCTCAAACAATCTGTTGGAGAAGTTTACATGCTGTGTCAAGTGAAACTTAGCAAAGATCAGTATTGAACGCTGGGGGCAAGTATTACACTGATTTAAACTCTAATCTTCAAAAACAACACATTGGGGATTCAGGTTTAAAAATGAAGTGTTCAGACACTGTAATAAAAGTTTCCTTTAGGAAATGGTTGGTGATATACACAATCAAGAAATATCAGAGGCATGCAAGTAACAATAAATTTAATAGAGTTGATGTAGATGGGAGGAAACGTACAGAAACTGATTTAGTCTGCAGTTAATGAAATAACTAATGCAAATAACTCCTCTACTTTCATGATGATCACAATCCTTAAAATATATGGAGTGTCCTTTTGGAATAGTGGGAGTGCACTATCATTTCTATTCTTATCCTAGCAGAGTTCATTCAGAGGGAAAAACAGCATGAAACCGATGATTAGATAAAAGTGCTCTAATTTCATCAGTTTTGTTTAGGAGTCTTTGTACATTCAACTTGCTTATACTATGGAAAATCTTTTCTTGGGGTAAAATGAAATATTTGTGTCATATAATCAGATAAATATTTATGTAAATCTGAAGTTTCCAGTAACATGGAATAGTGGAACCATCAGAAATGAGCTTCTGAACTGAAACTTCAAACATTTCCAGTAGAAACCAGACAGCTTTCAGGATTAGCACAGAGACTTCACAATTTGAATTTTAATGTAGATTCAGCAACCCTACATATCCATAGTAAAACAGCACATGCCATTTCACTAATTTCTTACCATTTGGTTGTAAATTGAACATAAATCCATTATGTCACCAGCAATTAACAGTGAAGGCTAATTTACAAGAAACACAGAGATAATGACACAGATATGAAAAATAGATAAAAATCATGTATTAATGATCTAGGTCAGAAAAGCTTATATATACACAGAGTGAGCTTTGATTTTAGTCAATTAATGTCTTCAGCTGATCACATTAAATGCTACAGGGTGTTCTTTTAAGGAAACAAGATGTACTGACAAAACAGCAATGTGATGAGATTATACTTATTTAACACTCTACATATTCAAAGGAATAGGAAGGGGAAAAAGAAATGCTGTCCGCTTCAACTACCAGTCTGGCATGACACCATTCGCTATAAACCCAATCCAACTCCTGCTGAAGTCAGTAGGTACTATAAGCAGTTAGTCTGATAATCACCATCCATACCACATGTTGTTGGTTTGTCTTTCCATTTGGCCCCTTCCACTCATCCCAGTCACCTACAGTAAAAGTGCCTATCAAAATGCAAATCACTACCCAGAGACCAACCTAGTTATATCCAGAAGTCCCAGTAGATCTGCAAATGTTAATGTTAAGAAAAAAATTGAGAAGAAACCAAACCATTTAAAGCACTTATTCACTAGGGATCACTTTAAATGATCTGAACAATTTAAGACAGACTCTGAAACATCCATATTTACTATGCATACCATACTTCAGCTTGTTCTGAATGCTGAACAGTTACACTATGAATTTATATAATAGAATCCCGTTGACTTTTAATGTTGCTTTTTGCAGTTAGTCTGTGCAGTGCTTTCTTCTGATAACCACATTTCTGTTCATTAAAACAGCCTTGCTTTGCATGCACATTAAGGCTCCAGATCAGGAAATCACTTACACATGTGCTTAGCTTTAAACATCTGTTTAAGATCCATTGACTTCAATGGGAGATTTAAGTGTGTGTTGAACCTTCACAAATATGTCTGATTTCCTGACTCAGAGCGTTATTGACACATATTGGGTAAGGTGTAATATTAGATTCAATTACTTAATTCTTATTAGTGAGGTTAAAGTTTCAGTAATGTACTGGTTGACAAAAAAAAAAGAAATCTTGGGAAGAAGAGAACATGGAAAATCAGTATAAATAAAAATGAGTAAGATGAGAAAAGATGAAGGGAAAATGTACTATCTTGCCCATAACTTCTGACTGCGTAAAGGGATATGTCATCTATTCTTCCATCTGGTGGTCTGCCCTACAGAAACTGCAACTTTAAACAAACACTAGTGGTGGCTGGTGGAGAACACTAAAAAAGTGTTATGATTGAACGTCAACCAAGCCAGTAGCAGTGAAGAACCACTACCCACCCTAATGCATATATATTCACTGAAAGCAAGAGCATTAAATTAAATGGGCAACAATGATCAGTGATTTGATCATTCTCCCAGACTACTGCACTGGGAAGAACAGCATGGGGAGGAGGTGATCAGCCCTCTGTGGAGAAAGAAGTGGTTCGGGACTATTTAGAAAAACTGGACGAGCACAAGTCCATGGGGCCAGATGCGCTGCATCCGAGAGTGCTAAAGGAGTTGGCGGATGTGATTGCAGAGCCACTGGCCATTTGAAATGATGGGCTAAACAATGGCATTGGATTTTGCTGTTATTTTTTTTAATGGACTTTACCCAGCACTGGCACTAAAACACAACACCACCATCTAAGGGAGCATAATTAAATTGTGAGGTACACAAACATAAGAAGCTGAGCTATGCACTGGTTTCATATGTTACCCTCTGACATATTAGAAATGGGGTGTCTATGGCATGGTAAAGATTTTCATTGGTTCCCTTTTTTTTGGTAAAATAATTTACCCATGCTAAAGCTCTTTACTCATGCTTCTCTGCTACTCTCTTCTTTTAATTTCTTTGCCCACTCTCAACTCCTTGCTGTTTGTCAGTGATGTGCCATAAGCATGGAATAGCCACCTATTGTATGTACATTAAGGCCCTGATCCAGGAAAGCACTTAATCTTATGATTAATTTTAAATGTGTGAATAGTCCCATTGAATTTAGTGGGAATATTCATAGGAATAAAACTGAGCAAATGTCTTTAGTAAGTCTTGGTTAATTCATTTTTTAAATGAATGAATGAATGAACAACCCTCCTAAACCTAGTCTGTGGAACATTTTAAGTATAACCATATAACTTCTTTATACTATATAGCACTGCACTGATTGTAACAGACTGTAAGTTTGTCAGAGCAGGGACCTGTTCATTGTTCAGCCCAGATCACCCATACAGTTATATGGTTCTATATTTAATTATAGTAACTTGTCTTTTAAGCAAAACAGCTAGAGTTGAGCAAGATGTCTTATAAATATGTGTTATGAGTGGGATTGAAAGTAAGAGGAGGGAGACAAGCGATGATAATGTTATTTTATTTTAATAGTTTCATAGATTTTATTTAACTACTCTTTAACTGTTTTCAGGGAATTAAAGGTTAGAGTGGATTTGGACCCAGTTTATTGCATCTGTTCTGCATTATAAATCTTTCATCATTAAAATAATCAGATCACGCATAGTGCTGCAGTCCAGTACTTTATAGACTTCTACAGAAACAATTAGTCACAGTAATTACTTTGCCTGCTTTACATTTACACACTTCACCATTTTCAGCCATCCTATTAGGGTTTCAGCACCTCCCAGACCCACTGATGTGCATTGTAATATTACAAGAGAATTTTCGGTAACATTAAAATTTAAACGGCAAAGGAAGTGTCAGTAAATGGATACAACATTGAAACAAAACGAAACAACAACAAAACCCCATGTACCCTTCAGGAATCTCTTTCTCTGTATTAATGGATTAATGTTCTTCGAAAGCAGATTCCTATGAGAAAATCATTATCAACCAAATAGTGCTGCAAGCTATTTTAGATAGTTCAAACGGAAAAAGAATAATCTCTCTAAACTGTAGATCAGTAATTTGACAAAAAAGACCACATAGAGTATACAATATGGTTTATACTCTATAAACACATGGAGATTTGATATATGTACACATTTGTCTGTACATAAGACTTTATGTTTTATGCCAAATGATTTTTCATTTCTAAATTAGATATTATGGACATGGACAAACACATACAGTGTATGCTTATCTACCCACTCTTCAAGTACTTACATAAAAATGCTGTATATTGTGAGTGATGCTACTATTGTATCTCCTTCTGAGGTCTTTCTTTCCTGTTTTTTTTCAGGGGGGAAGGTCTAAATGTTCCAAAAATGTTGATGGAAAAATATACTTTTTTACGTATGCCCAACTCCTGTGTATTTTATTCAGGTTTCGAATATCGTGATTAACTAGCACAATAAATATTGTGGCAGAACTAGCTTTCCTATAGGTGGGCCTGTTTTTTTTTTAAATTTTCTTTTATGTATTCCCAAAAGCAGTGGGTGGTGGGGGGGGAGGGGAAGTATTGCTTTTGCAGAATTGTACTTGCATGTACTATGTAGATTCCCCCCCCCACACCCCACAAAGTACAGAACCAAATCTTGCAATGTCAAAAACAAATCTGAGTACTTTAAACATTAAATAATTAATAAATGAAAGGGAAAAAAAACACTTTTTCCTCTAATATTCTGCAAACTCCATAAAAATAGATGACTTACATAATGCAATAAAACCATGCAGTTTCTGGAAGAGAGTTTGCTCTTTCAAATTTAGTCTCTATTTACATTATGCTAACTAGTGCTTCTGGATGGTTTCCAACTGTGGGAGTAGAGGTGGGAAATGGGATTTGTTTTACATGTTTGGGGAAAATAATTTGGGGCAAATGGTTTAACCTTGTCAAATGCACTTGATACCTCGAGCTGCGCACTAACATCGTAATCCCACAAACTGCTCCATGTGAGCTGACCTATTGAAGTCAATGGAGCTCAGTGCAAACACAGTGGTCCTTCTACATGGAACACCTTGTAGGATTGGAGTCTATGGTATTCATTTATTACACTGCATTCCTAATGCCTATTCACTTTTATAGGAGTTATACACGTGGGAGCAAAGAACCTTACATAATTTGATTAGAAAGCTGAAACAAAGAGTAGCTGTCTTTTATTTTACAGCTTCATTGCTTCCTGGCAACAAAATAAATCAAGTCACTGGACTAGTAAATACATTGGCATAGTAAATAATATCAGGAAACATGGTGCATTGTGAATAGACATGGAGTATGTGATAAAACCTGTAGCATTTTGGAAGAGAGGTGTGACTCTATCTTGACATTGAAAGTAAATTAAAAGGTCCAAATTTGCCTTCTCCAGCTAATCAGAATAATTATTCAGTAACTTTTAAGTAGAATTGTGCTTCAAGCATATTCTCACACTATTTGTTTTCGTAAGCACTTGTATGAGCAAGGTTGGATCACTGATATTTGTTTGATCACAAAATGAAATCGGTTTTGGGTAGAAACAGAAGTAATTTATATTGGTGAGGTCAGAGAGAAGAAACAATACCATGTAATTTATCTGGTGAATTATACAGTTTGAATATTGAAATAGTAATACTTAAAGAAATATTCACAGTAAACACAGTCCTATAAAATGCATGTTTCATCCAGTACATTCTTCAATGTACATTATTTTCCCTGTTCTAAATTACAGCCTGATTGACTTCGGTGGAGTTGCATGTATATAAGTGAGGGCAAAACTGGGTTCTATGTATGTAACCACACAGTTATCCCTCCTTCCTTGCACATTTCCCATTATGTAAGTGTGATGTTGCCTGTGTGCTGTTGGTGGTGCTACAGTACAGAATTGTTGCTTTTTCAAATTAAATGTTTCACAATTAGTATGTGAAGATGTACAGTATATAAATGGTTTTTACCACTCAGAGCTGCCAAACTGTCATTTAAGAGCGTGAATGACAAATGACCATTTGAAGCATGAGATACCATGATGATGGCCCATTAAAACTCCTCAAGAATATTCATGGACTACATATGCCACTCAGCTCATCTACAACAGCAGTTGCCTCTGTGCTGTTTCTCTAACTGTGCTAGTCTTAATGGGCTTGCTGCACATTTCCTTGCAGCCACAGGGTATCCAGTGCTCTTATTAAAACTGGGGCAGGGGAAGGCAGAGAGGACCCAACAAGGAGATTTATATCTCTGTATGACATTATATATTATGTATATATTTAGTTGAGTGATATTGCTTGAGAGGAAAAAAGTTGTGTACATGTTATAGAACATGTGTGTGACTTGGCTGCTCTTATCACATCCAATTTTCTGTATTTTCTTATTAATTATTCAACCTCCAGTCCTTAGATGACAGTAACTCATATTTCTAGGGGGACCCTGTCATCTGAACTTGGTGTTTCATTCAGAAACCTTAAGGGCTTACTTAAATTATAACTGAAATTTTTTGAGGAGTAGGTTTAAGAATATTGGCTTGCATTATGATTGAATAATAATTTATCAAGCTATTCAGATGTGTTTGCTTCAACATTACTTTACTTTATTGTTGGTTCAATGACTTTTCAGTTGGGTCCGAGGATGTTTAAAAATCTGATATGGGCTATACCGTGTGATATTAGCACCATATAGTACCAGTCTGGAAGGATAGATAGGCACTGCGCTTCATAAAATCTCTTTGGCTACTTTAAAGATATAAAGGTTAAAATAAAAAGTGAGTCTTTTAAAAGGAAATTTATAATGCTTGTGGAAATTGGAGGTTTGGCAGTGTGGTGAAGTCCTCCTTATTCACAGAACAGGTACTGCGTATGGCTTTTGCAGTGCATGCATCACCAAAGTGTCCCATCAAATGTCTCAACCCTTGACTTGTAGGAGTGAGAGGACAGTTTAGTCTTCTTGTCAATTCAAAACTTAGCCTCAAGAGATAGCTAATATTTTTCCTTTGAGGAAATGAATAAAATTCTTAATTTTTTTATCTCTTTGACCCAGTGCCTACTCTCAGCTCCGGCCCCTTTGTGTTTCTCTAGCACCAAAAAGGGCCAGAGAGCTTCCATAACAGATCAGTGAAGAGTCATCTGGCATATGTATCACAGTGGGTCACAGCTGAGAATATCAGATTTAGGACAAACTGCTGAAAAATAGGGCAGAATTACTCCCAAACCGGTGGTTATGCTATCGTAAAATATACCAAACGAGTAACAAAAGTAAACTTCTGTCGCACCACACTGGTTAACAAGAAGTCTAAAATGCATTAGTGATAAGTCTAAAATGAATCCTGATGCATTCCAGCCCTTGCTTTACCACTGGACTATATGATGAGTGGTTACTGAAAACCAATTTAGTCACATATAGGGTATTCTAATCCCAAGAGATCCCAAGCCACATAGCCAGGTCAATATTTAACTCAGATGTTATCCAATAATCTACACTGTTGCCAATCCTTTATTATCTCATATCTAAAAGTTTATTTATAAGAGAATAGAAAAGAAAGAGGAGAGACTTAAAATGGTTAAGGAACTCTTATACATACAATCATTGCAAAGTTCTTGGATCATGTTTGTAGCAGTGATGCTACAGACTGGTCACTTGTAACATCTGTGGTAATTTCCAAAAGATTGGAAGGTCCTCTGACCATAGTAAATATGGTCCTTTTATTGTAAATCCATAGTCCAGAGATCAGAGCAAGAAAGAGGCTAAGTGGAGATGCTTCCAGGGTCCTTCTTTTGTATTTTCTCCCATGTGGAGGGACTGCTTAGTTTATGGAAAATTACAGGCACAAGATGGAGTTCAAGGTCATGTGAGCAAGTCATATACCCTTGCATGCTTTGATGACTCATAGAAGCAGCCATTACCCATATTTTGGCTAAAACATCCACAGGAAGGACCACCAGGCGGGGAGAAGCTTCTTCTGTGGCCCATTGTGAGATTTAAGTGCTATTTATTGGGCCATCAACTTGAATAGTTCATTCACAATGTGTTGGCTAGATTGGATATAAATTACCTCGTGGATGTTATCTCAGGAGCACATTTGATATATGGATCTATATAGCCAATATTTATAACTTCAGATACAAACGTGATACATGCATATAAACAGGATAATCATACTCAGCAAAACATATCTTTTTCATTGACACATTACATGACATTCTTTGTACAAGATTTGTTGCAATTGTCTAACAGTGGCAATATTAATGATTCAAGTGGTCATATTTCAATCAAACAGCATCACAATAGGGAAGCTGGTTGGCTAGAATTGACATAGCCAGCCCCGTGCAATCTCTCTGACTGCCCATTGTATCAGAAGGGCTGCAGAGGCAGGAGATGGTGTGGCAATCATCAGCCAGCACAAAGGCCCTGAAGGGGGGTTCTCAAAGCTGGCATAATTTAGAGCAGCCCTCGGCTGTTCTAAATTACTCTAGGGGCTCCAGTAACCCATGGCAGCCCGGGAGGTTAGTGAAACACAAAAGTTGCTTAAAGCCATATTTCCATTTTCCCACTCAGTTATGCTGTTCAGAGCTCTGGAACAGCTGAGGATCTGAGCCTGTGACTCTAAATTTTGAAAAATACTCTAATTCTTTTCACTGCTCTGTGCATGTGTGGGCACTGCATTTTTCCTTTTTTTTCCCTCTAGCACCTGATTCTGCTGATTCTCAACCTTTTTAAATTTACTACAGCCTTCACTGTGCCTCCCAATATATAATTTAACTGTTAATACAAATTTTCCCTGGAGAACAAAGTTTCTCTATAAACACAGGGTAGTTACAGCAAACATTTACAGTTACATGGTGCTTGTCCAGCCGCAGAAAATGCTGTAAACATTCATAGGATATCCATTGCCCAAGTTGGAATATTAAAAATGCTGGTGAGCTGCTACCATCTTCTATCCCAGAGATTCTTTCTCTACCCCTAGACTGCAAAATTAGCCCCATTCACTAATTTATTTTGTGCTTTTTATCTTTTTTACCATCTCCATAGCTCTTTATTTTTTCCTTCCATTCCTTTTCACTTTCTATCTCACCTGTTGTTTTTTCCCTCCATATTCTTCTACCCCCGTGCCTTCCCTCCTCCTCTGTTATCACTCTGACCTTCATGTCTGGTGTGCCCACTGCTTCCTGTCCCCATGTCTGACATCTGATTTTCTCTCATTTTCCCCATATATGGTCTATGGCAAACAAAGTGTCTCATGGCCCGCCAGGGGTTTACCCTGAAAAAGCCGTGAACCACGTTTGGGAACCCCTGGTCTATGGTGTCATGTCTACTCTATTCTTTTCTCCCTGAGGTCTTTTTTCTTCACATTTTACTGCCCTCTTTCCTGACCCATATGAATCTGTTCTCTCCATGTCTCTGCATTGCAAAGCCAATACTAATCTCTTCTGCCATCTACATTCCATTCGACATCTGCTCCTCATTGTATCTTCAGGCCAGTGCCCAGCAGATGCTGTGCTCTGGGTTGGACCAGGTTCTGAGTAGTCCTTGATGTTTCTGCTGCCTGTGTTACACAGAGTGAATGTGTGTTTACTGTGGTGCTACTTCCTCTACTGCACTATGGTCATTTCTGTTCTTACATGACAAGATCCCAAAGCAACAGAGCCAAACACATGTGTCAGAAAGGTGAATAGTGCCATTGTGGTGTAATTATCTACATTGATTCCATTCAAGCATTAATGGCATTGCTGAGAGTGAAGGCTTGGACACCATGACAAAAGCCAAGCCTTTAGAAAACATATTATTTAGAATAGGGTGGTTTTTTCCCCTTAACATTCCCTGATTAAGATTATAGTTATTTTTGGACATCCATTTATATTTGGTACTTTTCTCTTTACTTTATCCCTTCCCTATATTGATTCATATACTAAAAAGCGGAACATAGAAAAGTGTTTTTCCCCTGTGATCCTAGCATTGTACAGGAATGTAACATAAAATAACAAAAAACAAAAGGAAACATTTGCCCTCCAGGAGTTGTTCCTCAGTGTTCTTTGGAAGCAGGTTTCTAAAAGAAAATCCTTATCAGCTGGGAAGTACAATGGCTAGCTCCTGGGTGAGGTGAATGATGTGAATTACAAGCCTTTGCTGATGTCAGTTATGTGTATTACAATTACCTATTTCGATTTCACATGATTTTGTGATGAGGCAAAATGTCAATTCATGATATATGGTTAGATTTTCAAAAGTGCTCAGTACTCAAGAACCCATTTTGAGAACAATAAGGTAAATAAGTGGGTGTGAGCCAGGGAGAGAGAGCACCCTGATTTTAACAAGAATATGACAAGTCTCCAAATCAAATTTAACTTTGACACTAGCACTACATAGACTAATTTCATTCTAGATTTAAACTTTTACTCAGGTTGAAATTATTCCAATTCCCTGAGTCTTGTTCCCCAAACCACCCTCCCATATAACAATTATTGTACAGGTATATATTTTATGGAAATATGTAACACATTTTAAATTAACAATCACAATTCAAAATGCCAATACAAACAACAATATTAAAATATATGGCAAAATTGCAAAGTTACAATCAAATAAAATAGTAAATCCAATAATATTAAGTATTTAAGTAACAGCATTGTTGTTTGTGACCATTCAAATAAAAAAAATGGAAAAGAAAGGAGGCAAATACATTGCTAAGATCATTTTGTTTGAGATTCCCCCTACATACATTCCATCTTCGGACAATTTAATATTTGAAAAGTGCCTTTAGTTTCATCTGGGCATGTGGCTGTGCATTCCCTCCCAGCCCCCTTCTCAGTCTTGCCAATGGGATGGCAGCAGGTAGTTGTGAGTGTGACCCCTTCACTTCACAATCCATCTCCAGTCTTTTTGGTGAGATGAGTGTGTGTGTGTGGGGCGGGAGGAGATGGGGAGAAGGGTGCTGCCAGGGACCTAGCTCAGATATAGATTTAAAATGTATTTAATGTTAAAAAGAGGAAGACAGGAATATTAGCATTCCACCTCTTTTGAGGGAGTCTGAAACCAGGGAAATAGCAGTCCATGCCTCCAGAAGTCAGGGAGAGCCTTGCTGGTTAGACAAATTGACTCTAGAGCACAGTATCCATAGTTATTGATGGAAATAGATTTTTAGCTCTATAGGAGATACTACAACAGCACACAATAATGCTAAGTAATGCAAAACAGTGTTATCATTGGCCCTGTGAATCACAACCTACAAGATGGTTGAAAGCAGAGAGCATTTAGTGTCAGTGAATCTGAAAGAAATGGACTAGACATTTGTTAGACCCTGAATGGCAGAGTAATTGTTGTCCCAACTAAATAAATACAAACACAGCAGGTCAGACTGTACCCTAAGCTTTAGCCCTTCTGGTTCAGCAGGACCCATGGGTGTAACTGAGGCCAAAATTTGGTTCATTTTTTGATTAGAGAAGTAGTGTCTGCTGGTCAGAATCTAAAGAGCTCACTGTATCTCTCTCTCATACATACACACAAGAATATTTCAAAGTGACTTTTTTAGGGCTTGATCCTGTGAAGCGCTAAGTGACCTTTATTCCTGTTGATTTCATTGGGAGTTAAGGGCTCTCAGCAACTTGCAGTGTGAAGCCCACAGTGAAAATAATTGCCATTAGTGATACATAAACCTCAAAAAATGTCTATATGTAGTTCAGATAATTACCAAACCTCTGGAGATCTCCTCACTCCCAGCAGGCTCACATGATCTGACTTTCTAGAGTTGTTAGTTCTCCTTAAATCTTCATGATTATGGCAACATCCTCCCACTATTAAGGGTGCATTCTGTGTTTTCTCTTTTAGAGCCTGGTGCCTTCACTTTTAGTTCTTGTGAGCTCTTGTGCACAATGCATTCCAGGGAAGATTAAACCACAGAACCTACAAAACCTAATACTAGATGTGCTTGGGGCTCAGCTGAGAGGCATCTGGGCCCATACAACAGATCTTGGAAGACAGAGATAACGTGACCTCGATCCCCACATTTGTGTATGTGTGGTGTAGCTGATGTGAGGGATTGACTAAAGGTGGACTGGCACGGAGGCATTAGGAATTGCGGGGAACATGTAGTCCCTTCATTAAATGAAGAGATCTGAAAACCTTAAAAAAAAAAGTTTGGGTTTAGAGAAAGTAATGAAGACCATTCCCCCCTAATTATGGCCCCTTGTAAAGAAATCTGTGGTTGGTGGGGTAGGAGATCTCTGTGAGGTGAAGATCACTGGATTTCCTACAAACTGTGCCTGAAAGGCGATGAGTTAGGGGAACTCCAGAGTGGGAGTGGGCAAAACGTCCAAACCCTTTTGGATCTTTGGGACCACCCCCTCTGCAATGACATGAGTCATTTATGTTGCTCTACTGGATAACCTCTCCCCTGAAATCAATGTATTTGCACTGCTACTGGCTGAGTCCCCTTTTAGACTTCTGTGCTAGGTCTCTCTTGGATTTCTATGTGGGAAATCACAAGTGCAGTGGAGGGCCTATTGGAGGCAGTGCCACAGAGCAATACTACTCTACCTTTCACACAATCTGTGTTGCAGAAAGTCTCTGGAGCTCTTCCACACAGAGTTCCACAGTAGGGTTTTCCTGGAAAACAGCTGGCAAAGAGTGCTGCAGAGGTGGCACCATCTTCCTTTTGCATATTAATCCCCGAGAATCAACCCAGGTCAGTTACAAGGCCAAATATTAATATTTAGCCCTTCCAAGGGTCTCAAAGTGCTTTGCAGACATTTATTAAGCTTTACAAAGCTTTAGACTCTGACTTGGGTAAATATCATTATTCCACTTTCAGATGGGGAAACCGAATAACAGAGTGTGACTAGTCCACAGGCACATTAATAGTCAGTAGCAGAGATGGAAGTAGAGCCCAGAACTCCTGGCTCTAAGTCCTATGCTTAGTCTACAAGGTGAGTTACTTCCTCCATCTTAATAGTAGACTTACACTAAAGAGATCTAAACCAAGGCTGATGTGTACATTCTCCAGCTCTCTGGATCCTTTCAGTACAGTTGAATTTTTTACATTGTTCTTTGCATGGAACTTTCATTTTTCTCATGCCGGTATGAAAATACTCAAAAAAGTGTTTAAACAAACTTTTTAGGGTGTTCTTATAGAATGAGAGCACCACATTACCTTCTGTGGTGATATAGGGTTTCCCCTAGGGTTAAATAAATAGAGAGTGCTTCTGCAGCTAGTTGAGGCTGGGGCACTGTTTTTTAAAGATTTAGAAGAACAAAATATTCTGTAATTTTAATAAAACAAAAGGGCAGTGAGTGTTGCTCACCCACAGCCTGAATTTTGTGGTATCAAAGAACATTGCTGGTCACTCTTTCAGTCTACAGTGTATAAGTTGTCCACTAAAAACTCAGACTGCAGTCCATCTATTAAGATTGGTAGAAGGTGCATACTGCAACTGCATAAATAGTAGCTTATATCCAGAGGCTATAAGCTAGGTAATGTATATGTAATATGTAGCTCTTTATCCATTTGAAAAATTCAGAATTGGTCTCCAATTTTTCACTGCTGAAATGACACAGGCCTTTTGCAATTGTATTAAGTTCTGACTCAGTCAGCAATTTTCTGCCCATGAATTTTGGCAGTGATTACAATCTTAGTGATATTCCCAGCTGAGAAAAAAATATATATTAGTGATGGAAAGAATGATAATGATGATGGTAAAGTACAAACAGGCTCAACCTGCATTTGATATGGGGGTGAAAGGTGTTCCAAAGAGGATAAAAGAAGCAAACAGTTTGAACATCTTTGTCATTGTCCTCAAATAACATAATCTTTTAACAAAACAGCAGGTGCTAAAGTGCACATGACTAATATTTTCACTTGTTCCCTACTGAAGTGTTTTTTGTTTGTTTGGGGCTTTATTGTGGGTGGGGGGGCGGGGAGTTGGGGATGTGCATGTGTGGATTCTGTAACCTTTATTCTGTGCCATCATAACTACACTCTGACCTTCATTTGCTGTGAAGTGGTAGACATTATATAAAGGTGTTAGGCCATCTCTTGATTCTTTTCATGTTCTAGCCGCATACCTGTGTGAAGCAGGGTTGGTTCTAGCTATGAAATGCAGCTGTAGCATACAGTGCTCTTACTACCTATGTAGGTGCAGATTGGTTATACTGTTCCTGTATTTTAGGACAGGCTTTAGATGATGTATAATGAATAAACTGATATCATTCCTGGAGCATAGAAAGGTGTGACTATTTTCCAGGTTTTTATTGATCTACACTTCTGCCATTTGTATTACAAAATTGCATTTTGATCATGTTTTGGATGGAATTTTGTGAACTTTATCTTGATCTCACTGAAATGATGATTTTTAGCACTGTGCAACTCTTTGCAGGCTGGTAAGGGTTATCCGCATTTTACATATGAGGAAACTGAGGCATAGAATGAAGTGACTGGTTCAAGGCCATACAATATGTTAGTAGCAGAGCAAGACTCCTTGATTCTCTAATCTGTTCTGATTCTCCCAGCCTATGTTGTACAATGAACACTGGGAAAACTATCTTGTAGCTGATCTAGGGTACCCAAAAGGTAAGAAACAATTATTGAGATTTAGTTAATAGTAACTTTCCTCCAAAATCACAAACATCCTGTCAGACAGGCATTGATAGTTACTAAATGGTTACCCCTATTTAAGAACAGATAGTATTATAGAACAGAAATACAGCATGAGGCTACTATTGTTTTGAAATGACATAAAATGCTTTTGAAAGTGAGATTGCATACAGAAAGGAAAGAAAGGTTCTTGCTCACAAGAGCTAGCTGACAGATTCTAATAGTCTTTCACATGCCGCACACAATAAACATTCACCTTATCTTTCCAAGAACAATAGAATTTCATGTACTGCTGCATGACATAAGAATTAGTTTTACATATCTCCATATCATTGACTCTCTTGTAAATTAATCTCATCTCTCATCAATTTTTCACCAGCTTCACTCTGATGTTGATAAAGGAGATGGCTCCATCAAATACATCTTGTCAGGCGAAGGGGCAAGTTCCATTTTCATTATTGATGAGAACACGGGGGATATTCATGCTACAAAGAGGCTGGATCGGGAAGAGCAGGCCTACTATACGCTCCGAGCACAAGCACTAGATAGGCTCACTAATAAACCTGTGGAACCAGAGTCGGAGTTCGTCATTAAGATTCAGGACATCAATGACAATGAACCAAAATTTCTGGATGGCCCTTACACTGCTGGGGTTCCGGAGATGTCTCCCGTGGGTAAGTAGAGAATACATTGTTCATGTCTTGGGAAATCTGTTATCTTTTTTAAAATGTCATTATTTTTTACAGTATCACACCAAGCTATTTAATTATCTATGAGCCACCTGCACCAGTTGGATGTTTTCTGGCTTGATGGGAAAATAAGACTTTACAAAATATTTATTCTTTCAAAAATGTAGAAAAACTAAAATTTGCTATATAGGGATTTAGATAGGCATTTTATAGCGTACTTCTCATTTAAGTGCCCAGACCTTTGTTTTTTAATTCTCATTAAGAACAGAAAGTTTCACACCTACGCTCTGGCACAGAGAGGTGATAATACCTCCTTTTTTATACAAAACTCCATTATGAACAAATTCCTTAAAAAGCCATTTAGTACATAAAGTGCTTGGAATGTGTTGCTTATATTATTGTGTTAGAACTGTATCTCATTAGTAATAGCCAAATTATGCTCTGTGGGAACATGTGCATGGACCCAAGAGCAGAACTTGGCCCAATTTAAAAGAGTTTTGAAGTTTATTGTAATTAGAGAGTGAAGCCTTGTAAGTAGTTCAAGTATTCTACTGGAAGATAGCAATGTGAATAAGACACATCTAAACCCTATCTACATTCAGATCTATTATTTAGTCATTTTAAAGGACCAGCTCCTAAACAGGTGTAAATTAGCAATGCTCTATTGCCTTC
Organism: Dermochelys coriacea; assembly: GCF_009764565.3. Taxonomy (NCBI): domain Eukaryota; kingdom Metazoa; phylum Chordata; order Testudines; family Dermochelyidae; genus Dermochelys; species Dermochelys coriacea. The sequence continues at coordinate 95,422,508 of NC_050069.1, forward strand.
AATGGAACTATGCTGATTTATACCAGCTGAGAATCTATTCCAGAAACTGGCTCACTTACAGTGAGTTTTGTTCCGAACTAAGGGCTTGTCTATGCAGAAACTGGAATCGGGAAAAAAAAACCTAAATCTGTTGTAATTCAAACCCTTTGTTATTTCAGTGCAACTGTATGTGTGGAAACTCTTCTTTCAGATTAAGACTGCCCTATATCAATTTAATTTAAATTGATTTTTTACTGATTTAAGTTATATCAAAATGGGACATTCAATCTGAACAAATAGTGTCCACACACAGACTTGCACTAATGATGTGAATTGCAATCATTTTAGTTTTTTTCAGTTTGATTTTTGTATGTTGGCAAGCCCTATGTTACTGTTCCAGAATTAAAGGAGTAGAGAGACCAACAACAACAACAAAATCTCTTGCTTCAGACTCTACTTAAATCATTAGTCACCATTACAAATAAAGGAGACTCACTTGAAATCAAAAATATTAACAGAGAGAACATAAGTAGAACGTTGCTACTGCCATCTGATTTTACTTAGCAGAAGTCATAGATATGATCCCTCAGTTGATATTTTGCATTTATCCATGGTCATTTCATTCTAGGTCAGTGTCAGAAGAGGCAGAAGCAACATTTAAAGGAAGGATGGAGGTCAATATTCTTATAAAATATTAGGAGGAAGGTGAAGGGGCGAGATACTTCTAAAAACTGTTTCCTACTTCACTCTGGAAAGAGAAGCTAATTCAGATAATTCAAGAGACTTTTAAGAACAAATAATCCAAAAGGTTAAGAGCAATATATTCATTACCAAGAAAAGCCAAAATACCAATGTTTTAGACTAAGTGGCCTCTCCCAGGGTTAAGCTAGTTTTATTGCAGCATCACTGTTTTCAGTCATCTTTGTACTAATTATATATCGTTCACTATATACTAAACAATAGTGAATTTATCCAGAGTGAATTAATCCAGAGTGCAGCAAAAAGTAAGGTTTTAAAGCATCTAATTTCTTCATCTCGCACCCATGGGTAAGTGCCACACTAAAAGTGAGGGCTTTCCCCCCAAAAAATATAGTAGGAAACAATCTTTTGGTTGTGCATTTGAAACTGGATTTTGCACCTGACACTTTTGCCATTTGATAGAAACCCACACTGGTGTCATTATATATGGTAGAGAAAACACACACTATTGTTTAATGTGAGCTGCTTTAACGTATTTCTTTGCTGCTTAACCAACATAAATGACTGGGTGAAATTCTCCCCGAGCAGGGGATCAGCACAAAGTATATATACCATTTAACTCCGACTTAACTCCTCAACATGGAGCTTAAGTGGGACTTGAGTGCTGTGGAGGCCTTCTGCTGACCTCTGCATGGGACTGAATTGCACCTCCTTTGAGATTTCTAGAATAATACATTTTAAACATCTTCAGAGTTTTCATTATAGTAATACTGAATACTGCATTAATATTGGATTAAGGATTTAGTAGCATGAAGCCCTTGTGTGGCATTTATTTTATACAGTCACATTGATTCATAGTTTATTCCTATTACATAATTTCTAATTAAACATCAACAGCATTCGTGAAATATTAAGGGGGAACAAGGTATCTCTCTCCTATTTTGTCTAAAATTATATCTATGACAAGGATTCTTAATTGAATATGAAACAGAATGAAAAAAAAATCACAGGTTTATAAACCAAAATGAACTATAAAAGCATGAGAACTATAACCCCACACTTCCAAATAGGATTATTATGTAAGCATAATGATTCTACATTATATTTTGCAAATATTTTAGGACATTATCTGAGGACTATTGAAGCCAATCAGAGTCTTTCCTTCAGTGGGCTTTGAATTGGACCTTTCTGAATATTATTTGAAAATATTGGGCAGGGGAATATCTTCATAGACTCAGAGAACTGGAAGGGATCTCGAGAGATCATCTAGTCCAGTCCCCTGCACTCATAGCAGGACTAAGTATTATGTAGACCATCCCTGAAAGGTGTTTGTCCAACCTGCTCTTAAAAATCCCCAATGATGGAGATTTCACAACTTCCCTAGGCAATTTATTCCAGTGCTTAGCCACTCTGATAGTTAGGAAATTTTTCCTAATGTCCAATCTATACCACTAAATCGTGATGGCTTGCAAATTTTTCCATGGAAATAAAAAAGCTCCAAAAGTGTGATCTATAGGAATGTCAGAGACAATAAAAAATGTTAAATTGTGGACAGAGTTATGACAATGTATTTTGCTTATTTTAAAAATGTAACAGAATGTTATATTTCAAACAAAAAAATAAACCCCTTTGTGAATGGATCTAATGATGTAGGCTGGAATTTCAAAAGGTCTCAGTATGCAAAAGCTTCCACATAGGCATCTAAAAAGTGGATTTGCAGAACACTTGAAAATCTGGCCCTACGTGCTTCAAAAGTAAGGAGACTGAAAATTAAGATTTTTACGCTTACCTTAATTCTGTCTCTTTACTCTGCCAGTTTTTCACTTACTCACAAGAAATCCTCCCCATTGCCACATAAAAGAAACATGTCTGTCCTGTTACATTTATGATGTATAATGGTATGGGCTTTCATTGTATGATGATTTATTAATTTTTTTTTAATTTGTTCCTGTGCCACAGGGGCTTACAATTTTTTTTTAAAACAAAAACAGACCTTTATCAAGCATAGCCAGTCACTAAAAAGGTTTTTTTTTTTACACAGGTTTTTCTTAATGGGCCATGTCTGCCCTAAAAACAATCTTCTCTCCAATATTCCTTGCACAACCTCATTTAAAACCCCTGCCCCCATACCTCCACTTTTTCTCAAGGTACTTACAATCTTTAAAAACCTACAAACACACAGTCCCAAATAAGGTCCTCTGCAACAATCAGTTAACCTCAAGCCACCTTTTACCAACATGAATAGCCTGCGAAAATAGGTGACCTTTTGCAGAATATCCTGAATGGCACCAAATCTGGGCTCTGGTGAATCAAAGTGGTAATGAGTTCTAAAGCCAAGGGTTCCTCACTCCAAATATCCTGCTGCTATCCCCAAAATTTTTAAATAAGAGAGTAGTTAGGTCACGTGCTTCAGATTACTATAACTCTCTCTCTCTCTCTCTCTCTCTCTCTCTCTCTCTCTCTCTAGTAATATTTGCTCCCTGCATGAAACACCATTTAATAAGCACACTGCCCCATTCTGCATTAGCTATATTTTCTGTAAGAGTTTAAGGTGTAGCCTAATTACAGAGGTCCTACCTGGAAGTGACTAAGGCATGGATAATTGTGGCTAGATCCACATCTAAAAGAAAAGGAAGAAACCTCCTTGGCAAGTACAGAGGACAAAATAACTTACACTCTTATTTTTGGCCAATACAAGTATAGGGGAACCGCAAGACATTGTGAGGATGTCTATTTTGGTGTGGGTTCCACAGCCCACATATGTAGGTTGATATGGTGCAAATTAATCTTTTGCTTGTATATGTAGCTTGGGGTCTCTGACCAATCTTGGGATGGTGAATGAGATTCATTGGGACTCCCAGTTCATTAGTGGTAATATGGATATTACCTAATCCATAGGTAATAAGGGAGTAAGGTGTGGCGTGGTGTGGTTTGTATGTGCAGTATCAATTGCAAAATGTAGCATACCTACCTCATACCTGGAGGCCAGAAAGGGTTTGGGTCTGTGGCTATAAGTAGTAAGTGGGTTCACACTTTACAAGCCAATATGTAGAACTGTCCATGGAATAGTGAGGTTCTGTAGCACATATTTGAATATTATATGAGAAAAAGTGGTCAGAAGTAACAGGTAGCTTTAAAGTTGGTGTAGGAATCTTAACTTCCAATTTCCTTACTTAAAAGTGTTGGTTTTGAAATGTAACTACTATAGAACAATCTATTATTTTTTTCTAAGCAATATAGATTATTGTCCTTAAATCTATCTTAACAAACTTTTGGCAATTATTCTTTTCTTTTCTTTTCTTTTCTTTTCTTTTCTTTTCTTTTCTTTTCTTTTCTTTTCTTTTCTTTTCTTTTCTTTTCTTTCGTAAAGTAAAACTTCCACGTATTTCCATTTCTTTCCACTACTATTTTAAATTATTTTAATGAAGAACTTTTGAAAGAGAATGAAATAAAAATCTTGTTAACTTATATATATATAATAATATATAAATAATCTTGTTAACTTATATAATAATGGTTATTATATATCTATAATGAAACAATGGTGGTGGTATATGTTCTACTCCTTGAAAGATCCAGAAGCAAGACTACCAGGGCTTTAGAGTGGTAGCTGTGTTAGTCTGTATCAGCAAAAACAATGAGGAGTCCTTGTGGCACCTTAGAGACTAACAAATTTATTTGGGCATAAGCTTTTGTGGGCTAGAACCCACGTCATCAGATGCATGGAGTGGAAAATACAGTAGCAGGTATATATATACACACAGTACATGAAAAGATGAGAGTTGTCTTACCAAGTGGGGGGGTCAGTGCTAACGAGACAATTCAATTAACAGTAGAATGCCAAGGGAGGAAAAATCACTTTTATAGTAGTAATGAGGGTGGCCCATTTCAGACAGTTCACAAGAAGGTGTGAGTAAGAGCAGGGCGAAATTAGTATGGGAAATTAGTTTTTGTAATGACTCATCCACTCCCAGCCTTTATTCAGACCTAATTTGATGGTATCCAGTTTACAAATTAATTCCAGATCTGCAGTTTCTCATTGGAGTCTGTTTTTGAAGTTTTTTTGTTGAAGAATTGCCACTTTTAAGTCTGTTACTGAGTGACCAGGGAGATTGAAGTGTTCTCCTACTGGTTTTTGAATGTTATAATTCCTGATATCAGATTTGTTATAATTCCTGATGTCCGATTTCTCTATGCAAAAGAATAAATGGACACAAATGTGATTTTTCTTCCCTTGGTATTCTACTGTTAATTGAATTGTCTTGTTAGCACTGACCCCCCACTTGGTAAAACAAGTCCCATCTTTTTATGTACTGTGTATATATATATATACCTGCTACTGTATTTTCCACTCCATGCATCTGATGAAGTGGGTTCTAGCCCACAAAAGCTTATGCCCAAATAAATTTCTTAGTCTCTAAGGTGCCACAAGGACTCCTTGTTGTTTTTACAAGGGCTTTGTATCACTATTTTCATTTTCTGAGAGCGACAAGTACTTACTCTCCAAACCCTTTCTTGTTCTTCCTATAGAACACATCCTCCTCCTAGGGGTAATTTTCTATACAAAATCTTCACATAGAAAACTTTCTATCTGAGATGATTTTATGCTGAAAACTTGCTATACAAAGGCTTCTACGTGCTAAATATCATATACATAAATAAGTAGGTTGCACACAACATTTCTTTTGTAAAAAGTCCTTTATAGAATATCTGCTCAGAAACATACAAGGTAGAAAGATTTCTATGTGAAGGTTTCCTACCTAGAAAGTTTTCTGCAGGAGATATTTGTATGAAGGGACTTATCTTCACTTCAGAGGAGAGCCAGGTGCACCAAAGAATGGTTTCATAATTTAGTAAGTCCCTGATTTATTCCTCTCCTGAAGTTTAGAAGCTCAATTGGCTTCATCAATGGAGTTTGAAAGTACACAAGCACAATTAAATTTGAAGAATTTACAAGCTCCCTATGTTGTGGCTGCAGAGCTTGTCATTTCCTTGCAGGCATTTATTTGCAGATGTTGAAAGAACCATGAGCAGTGAACAAAGACCTTACTGTCTGCAGATCTTGTAAGCATCACTGACAATATTTGCAGACCTTGTAAGCTCCATTGGCAATGCTTAGAGACCTTGTAAATTCCAACATAGTAAGCCTGGCATTCACAAGGAGCACAGAATATTGAATAACGGTTATAATATTCATACACTCCAAATTTAGGGATTCTGGCAGGGTTACACTAGGCCCCTGTTAGCTTTCATTGTAGATCAAGCTGTAGAACCAGTTTAAAGTACTGAATCAAAGGTCTTAAGTACCCACCAGGTCCCTAGGTTGCTGAGAGAAAGGTGACAAAAACCCACCATTCCCTTTCTAATATGGCAGTGAGAGAGAAATTCTTTCCAAGCTCCCAAAGCTGACTAGCCTGATGCACGCCCCAAGGCCCAGAAACCCAGTCGTTCTCTAATTCCAAACAGGGGCAGGGTGGGAGTTGTTCATGGCACCTCAGGCAAAGGAAAGGGCTTATTAACCCTCCTCTGAAATGTATGGGAGCCAATGGGCTTCCTCTGAACCCTTTCAGCCAGCCAGCCTCCCCTCCCCAAGCCAATGAGGAGGCTGACAGCCCACCAGGAGGGGAGGACAATGAGGAGAGGCAATCCTTAAAGTTGCCAACGGTTTTCTTTTCCCGGTTGGCCCAAGACATGGGAAGGTGGTGGAGGTGGGGCATGTATAGAGTTGTTGCAATAGCTAATAATGAGTTGGGGTCTCAGCCCATTTCTTGGTGGACAAGTGTTTACATAGCAAACGACCATCACAGTGGGCCCTAATGAATTCCCTTATTGGTAATCTGATTACTGAGGCCAAACATTAAGTGGTCATAGGGAATGAATGTCCCTCATACCTAAATGTGGTCCCTCCAGTTCAGGACTGAGCTACAGTGATGGGGCAATGTGGGGTGGTTCTCACTGCCATTTACCATTGTGTACCTATCTTGTGGACTACTAAACCACTTACGTCACAACAGCCAAGCCAGCTCTTTCATCAGAACGAAAAATAACCATAAAGGCAAAATATTAAAATATTCAATAAGATCATGTACTTATTATACATTTGATGAGGCAGTTTTAAAGGGCAGCAGTGAATCTGTAGTGATGTTACAAACGTGTATCATAGCAACCTCTAGTAGTCATTTAGAAAGGTTGAGCTGACATTTTGAGTAGGATCAGTGTGTAAATGTACTGTGGGCAAGTCACAATGTTATGTGGAACCAGAGGGATGAAAAAACTATAACATTCTTTGTAAGTCTAGTTTGTTGCATTTATGTAATTCAGAACTGTGGGACATTTAATTAAAGTAGTCTCTTAAACCTTTTACAGGAACTTCTGTGGTTCAGGTAACAGCTACTGATGCAGATGACCCTACTTATGGCAATAGTGCCAGAGTGGTTTACAGTATTCTGCAAGGACAACCTTACTTTTCTGTGGAGCCAAAGACAGGTAACTTTCTCAGGTTCCCCCACAGATAAGTCCACAATAATGCTGAGATAGTTTATACCACATTTGAGTTGAGCTGAAACTCAGACAGGATACTTGCTAGTGCAGTGTGCTGTTATAAAAATGAATTGTGGTTTTAGCACTCTTATTTCCATATGTCAAGAACATGTTCAGTTTGTAAATTAACAGCACATATTTGAAACATATAACTATTTGAAAATATTTGTATCTGTCTTGTCCCTCGCTGTGATCTCACCAGCTTCCTTGTCCATTGCCCCTACACACACAGCCCTCTTCAGGCTTCCTGAGATTCCTCTTCTGTATGACCACCTTTCTCAGCTTCCCTTTGTTGCCAGATACTTCACTGTGGGGCTCAACTAGTCTCCATATCTGGATGGGGCCTGGCCTAGATTGCTCCTTTGAAACCTTGAACATTTCTGGATTGTCTTTAGATGTTCTCAGGTGAGCATAATTCTCTGGGCGTGCCTGTTTAAGAAGGTCCCAATGGCATGCAAGTAGCCAGCTCAGGACCAATACAAAGCCATAAACCACCTAGGCTCCAGGATTAAACATTGCTCAAGGTATGGGAGTTTAGGCTGCTGTGTGGGTAGGGTGGTGGATTTGCAAGGAAAATGGTTAAAAAATTCAGACATTTCTTGATGAAAAGATCAAAATTTCAACATCTCCACCTGAAGCCTATTCTCACTTTCCACCCTATCAGTACACACTCGTAGCAACACAATGAGATTGAGCATCAGAGAAAGTAATATCCGGCACAAATTTTCAAGGTGTTCGTCACACACCACAAATTGGTGTAATTTATTTTACTTAAAAGTAGATTGTAACAAACACTATGGTTTACACTGTGGGCTTGCAAGCATTTTGTGCAGAAGAATCCATTATTCTATTCCATTCTGCTTTGATCCACGTATTGTACTCATCATTGTGATATTGGTAAACATTTGCCATTAGTTGCTGTATAACTGCTGCAGTTATGTTATCATTATTATTTTCATGTAAGCATTCATGATATGCTGTACAAGACATAGAAATCAAGACTTGCCTCCCTGCCTGATTTTACTTTGTACTCCTCTCATTTCTGTGTTTTTATTCCCTTCTCCCATTTTGAAAATGCATGCCCTTTTTGGGTGTCTTCTAACTCCAGATTTCCTCCTCAGAGAGTGAAAATGAAAATTCGGTGAGAAATTTCAAACAATTATTTTTAAATTTTATTGAAAAATTTTCATGGAAAATGTTTATCTTTTTTTTTCCTTTGACCAGGGCTAAAAACAAGGCATTGTGCTTTTGAATACCATTTTTTCCAGCCACCACCAAAAAATAAATATTTTTTTAAAAACTATTTTCTGTATGTTTCATAGGAATTTCTGAACTTTTACAGCCAAATCATCGTACACATGTCCTTACAGTCTTCATGAAGTTTGTGAGCATTAGCCATTCTATTGCATCAGTTCTTATGAAGACAAAATTAGTAACTTTTGCCCTTTTTCTTTAAGTGTGTATCTGGTCCCTATTAATATAGCATCTGAGTACTCAACAGTCATTAGTGAATTTACCCACACAGTGTCCCTGCGAAATAAGGAATTCTCTTATTATCTCTGTTTTACAGTTAGCACAAACTGAGGCACAAACAAATAAAATGATTTACCCAAGGCAACTTAAGAAGTCGGTGGCAGTTCTGGGAATATAACTTTTCTGAGTCCCATGCAGAGCATTAACCACATGGCGAACCTCTCTCCAACACTTTAACAATGCCTGAATTTATGGAAATGAGCTATATTCTGGTATAACTGCATTCACATTAGGGGTTTTGTGCCATGGCAGCTATACCTGTTTCTAAATCGATATACTGGTATCTAAAATTTGTATAGACCAGCTCTTAGACAGTTGCATGGTAACTTCTGCTCAATCAAAATCTTTGAAGAATGCTACTGAAGTGTTTTGTTATGTTTTTATTTGTTGTGATGCCACAGTCCTCTATGTACATGACAATTATCTTCCAGAAATGATGACTAGCATTGGAAGAGTTATGACAGTAGCTATAAATGACCAAAAGCAAGCAAATCAGAACATTTAGAAACAGTTAAAAATGAATATATTGTGAAATTAAGTATTCATTTTTTCCACAAATTTGTTGTACCATGAAATCTATTTGTAAAGCGAATATTTTCGCACAGAAAAGTTTAATGCGGAGCCCTGCGTTCAAAAGAAGTGAAGATAAATAAAACTGTAACTAAACATTTGACAAATCTCTGATGAAGTGATATGGGCCCCAGTGTGCCTCTCCTTTATTTTGGTTGTTTGTTTCCTTTGTTGGTGACTAAGCATTAGTAGGGTAAACGCCTGCCTCTCTGGAAATCAGAGTTAGCAGCTGTACAATGTACCAAACATGAAATATTCATACAGTCATTGTGGTTTGAGAAGGAATATTTATTTATCTGATACATATCGACAGAGCAGAATGGATAACACACTGGATTTTTTGCTGCTTTTTTTTTATTTCAAATCATAATTACAAATTGTATTTAAATGACTAAGTGGATATAACAATAATATTATTTCATATATTAGAGTATTTCAGTTAATACATCAAAGCCACCTCATTACATGGAGTGCTTTAGAAGTTGCAACTGTTTAAATAAATAGCAGCCAATACAAAATAGCTTCATTTGAAGGCATTAGAAGGATAGGAGATTAATAATACTAAGAATCCATTTGGTCAGTGACAATTTCAAGACATTTGTTAAATTGTTCACTCAGCGTGGAATCTTGAAAAACAATAAAAATACATGTTTCTCCATAACACCAAAATAGTGGGGAAACGAAGGTGTATGAGAGATTGGATGGCTGAGGACCCAAAAAATGTGCAAGTGCCAGCAACTCCATGAAATCCACTAGGGACTTTTATATTGCTATTGATTTCTCATAGAAGGCTCTCATACTACAGTGATGGGTGGCAGTATAAAACCATAAGGCATAGAGAGCCTTTAGCCTATGGTACCATTGGTTGAAAATTGTTGCCTTCTGACAGCAGTGATTGGTGGACACTTTGAAATGAGTTTGTGGGTTCAGTTCAGTTCCCAGTGAAAAAGTACCATGACAAAATTTATACTAATTACCCCCCTTGTTGGCATCTCAGCAGAGATGCAACGGATTGAATGGACATGGAAACTGACCCAGGGGTAGTTATTTCAGACAAAGCTTCAAACAATTAGCAGGAGCTTACACTACATGGCTGATGCCTATGTAAAGATTTCTATGAGTAAACTACTTTTCTTGATCACTAATTTCACAATAGGAAAGACACATCTATAGCTGTTGATGCTGTCCCATATTGACCTAACAAATACCTTCACCATTGTACCTGACAATATATTATAGATATGGAGAAATTGGACCAAGTCATCATTGTATCTCATTACATCACTATTTTTTAAGGCAAACATAATGTTTATGTCAGTATATTTACCAATAATAAATGCAACCAATGATGTGTATTTTGTTGGTCTCCAGGTATTATCAAGACTGCCCTTCCGAACATGGATAGGGAGGCCAAAGACCAGTATTTACTTGTTATTCAAGCAAAGGATATGGTTGGACAAAATGGTGGACTGTCCGGGACCACATCTGTAACTGTCACCCTGACCGATGTCAATGATAACCCACCACGGTTTCCACGGAGTAAGTTACTTTATGACAGTTGCTACCTTTTCTAAATGTTCTGCATGTTGTACATTACATGCCGTCTGTAAAATGGAGCTTATCATACTTATCTCCTTTTTAAATTGCTTTGAGATCTCTGGATAAAAATTGTTATATCACAGCTAGGTTATATTTTTAGTAGTATTAGTATTATTACATTGGAAAAATCTATCTTGTTTACCAGTTCACACATAAATATTTTTCAGATCAGTTTAAGCACAGTGATGCACACTATGTACATGTATTAATATCTTTTGCTCTTTCCCTGTCAAAGGAAAGATAAAAGATTTATAGAGCAGAGTTTACTTCTTGGATTTCAAGATGCATATTTTTTTCTTTCTTGCATAAACTTCACATTCCTTTGGAAATTCAGCAAGATTTTTCTTGAGCAGACACTCAGTGTTTCATAAGAAATCAATCTTGGAAGAAACAAAACCATCTGCCCTCAGTTTACTTGTGTTGACCAAAATGGCTCTTGACTTAAGCAAGAAGAGGAAAGAAACAAGTATATTACCAAATTCGAGGCACCCTGTTTATAAATTACATTTTATCTCATCCCTTTTCTTTCTTCCAATGGTCTTCCTTGTAAAGTCATTGTTACGGGAAATTAGAATAATGTGCAGAATGTATTCATGCCCAATCTGGCCTCTTCTCAAGTGTATATGAAAAACAAATATGTCCAAAGAGAAGGAGAATTAGATTTCCTGCCACCAATTGCTTGTGGTATTAATAGAACAACAGTGAATCTATTTCTGGAGGTGAGAATGGTATTGGCTGCACACTACACTCCAAAATCTTTTCTAGCTGCATTGTATATCACTTTCTACTTGAACTACAAGGTTGAAATTTTCAAGGGAGAGGGAGATGCACTTATCAAAGGATCAGAAACTGAGTACATCTCAAGATCCAGTCATGTCAACTATGGGCAGGGCTTCCTTGAGATTTACAGTTATAAAAATTAGGACTAATACTCATTCTATTGGCTTTTATTTTATTCCTCTGATTTATAGGAAATATTCCAAAAAAATCTTGTTCTCTTGAACCTTTTTAATAACAGTTCATCTCATTACTTCACACCTTAAATTTAGAGAGATGCTGTCTAAACAATCCCACAAACCTGGTGGGAGAGAATGGAGGATGGAGAAATGATACCCACCGTCTTCCACTTCAAGGAACAATTGCTCTATTTTTCAACTAAGACTTTTATGTGGTACTTTCAACAGAGTTGTAAAGTTAATATAAGTCATGACCTCAGGTTCAATGATTGTTTTAAATTTTACAGGGTCATATCAGTATAATGTCCCCGAGTCCTTGCCTGTGGCTTCAGTGGTGGCCAGAATAAAAGCTGCAGATGCTGATGTGGGCCCTAATGCTGAAATGGAATATAAGATTGTGGATGGTGATGGCCTTGGAGTTTTCAAAATTTCTGTTGACAAAGATACACAGGAAGGAATCATTACTATTCAGAAGGTAACATTCGCTTTTTTTTTTTAATTTCTGGTTGAGCAAGATCAATGTAGTAGGTATAAGGATGAGACTGTATGGTTAAGATGGGGAGGATCCTCACTTGCTGTTACTGGGTCATGTTAGCAGATCTCATTTTGATTTCACAGTATTTGAAAAAAAATGCCTGAACATCATTTGTACTGAGTCCAGTGATCTTTAGTGGGTTTTTTTAAAGTCCCAGCACCTATAGAATTATCTGAGAATTTCAGCTTTCATTTATTAACAAGTAGATTTCTAGCCCTCAAGATTGCAGAGAAAAGGTTACTTGACGGCACCCTTAAGACTCAATAGCCAGAAGGCAAATAAAAAGGATCCCAAGTTTATTATTTTTTAAAATCTCATGATTTTTAAGCCATTCTCATAAATTTTCACAATTTGAGCTGTGTAGGATCCAGAATTTCCATTCTGTGGGAAATTCCACAATTTGTTTATATGCTGAAGAGGTGATTTCTGCATGACATTGCAATGTACTGCCTGATCCTGTGAAGGTTCTGACTACCTCCTGAGAGCTGCTGAACTCCCCTGAAGTCAGAGCAATGTGAGGATATTCAACTTCCCAAAAAATCAGTTCCTAATACTGCAACGTGATTTGCAAATATCCTCTTTCAAAGCAGAAGCGATCAAGCATACTTCTTGCATATTGTGCTGATTTCTACTTAACACATATTTGAAATATAGCTAGTGAAAAGTTAGCCTTTTCTTTGTTCAGCAGCCAAATTCAATGTGGCTTCTTCAGCTTGCTCATTTAATGTCTCCAAGTACTGCTCTGGAAGATTTATGCCTGTCCTAGAGGGAGAACATTTGTCAGTGTCACACTGAACAATATTGAATCAGTCTGGGGTCTCTTATGATCCAAGTCAGGAGCTGATGCATATGTTTTAATTTTGCTATTAGCCTGTAGGCATGAAACTTAGACTCAGAGACTCTCGATTTCAATGTTGTAGAGAGTGGGGTAAATAACTGCCATTTATTATTACTATTATCTCTGTTGTCATTGTTACATTTATTGTTGGGTTTTGACGTGTCCTTTTCAGTGCTGAAAATTTGGTCTGAAAAGTGCTTCATGAAATGCCTGGTGAACCACATTAAAAAGGTTATCAAATTTTGACTCACTCTACTACTCCATTCTGTTAACCATTTTGAAACCTTTGCTGACAAAAAATAGTACCTCAGAAATACGGTAATCTTTTATCCATTTTCCAGCATCCCATCCATTTTCCTGCTTTTAGCAGCCTGGCCTCATCTGCAATACTCTTGGACACTAAAATCTACCCATGCAGCACAGGGCAAGCTCAAGACCTTCCACAGTACATAAGCTCCACACTGGAGTTGCACAAGGAAACTCAGTGTGGGGTGGGTATGTAGGGATGCCTATGCACAGTCGAAAGAGCCTCCTTGATATGCTTGCATATCTCATTGCAAACAACATTGAATGAGGGGGAGGGGGATTGGCAGTGGAAGACTCCAGGACTGATTCCAGGCTTGGGGCAAGGATTTCATTTCCCAATTCCCTTTCTCTGCAAGCCACTTATACAGAATTCAATTACGGGTACTGTATGCAGGTGGAGTGGATTTCAACTATAATGTCGAACATGCTAGCTCACAACTGAATCAGCCAGGCAGTGTCACTGCATGGTAATATGACTGAGCTCTGCATAGAAGTGTAAGGGAATGAGTGTAAGTCTGTAATTTGGAATTTACCTAATGTAAGGGGACTGTTGTCACCTTGCTAACATTCAGTGGGGGAGTTTTAGTTGCTAGCTCCCAGTACTAAAAAAGGGGAAGGGTTGATGAGGAATCAGGACCCTGAGACTGACAGCCCCCAGGAACAATTGGGAAAGGCCAGTGCTCCAGGTCAGCCTGAATGGCATGGTGGGCAGATTAATCAGGGAGTCAGGAGGCCAGGGAGGTCCCGTCCTCCATGTGAGCTGGATTTGCCTGGGTCAGATAGAGTGGGGCCCAAGCTAAGCTGGGGAGCACAGCTGTGCCAGATCCAGAGGGACCAGAAAAGCAGCCCAGAGAGAGAAGACCCTATCCTGAGAACAGAGCTGCAGCCCCAAAGCCAGAGGCACAGCCCAGAGAGAGCAGACTTGCCCTGGGAGCAGAGCTGCAGCAACCAGAGCCAGAGGGGCCAAAGAAGCAGCCCAGGGAGCTGGAGGCAGAGCAGCAGCAGCAGTGCAGAGACCGAGTGGTGCAGCTGGGGCTGGAGCAGTCTGGAGCTGGGTGTGGTGAGCAGCTGGGGAGAGCGAGGGGGACCCTGGGCAGCAGGCCCAGCACGGGAGATGCCTCAGCCAGGGGGCTCTGCAGGCCAGGCTTGGATCATAACCCCGACAGGGTGAGGGCGATACTGGGAAGAAGGGCCCTACCACTTAGAGCCTGAGAGTGTGTGGCCATCACCAGAGCAAGTGTCCAACCCACAGCATCCCTGCAGCCAGGGCCTGAGAAGAAGGCCTGGGACTTACAAGGAACAGACTGTGAACTGCCCTGACATTCCAGAGACACTGTTTGTGATGTTCCCTGCCACAGAGCAGGTTGATGTGTTTCCTTTAACCTTTCCCATTTTTCCATATTCTTTTTAAAATTAATTGTTGATTAAATAACTTGCATTTGCTTTAACTTGTTTTAATGGTCAGTGGGTCAGAGAAGTGCCCAGTGCAGAGAGAGTACCCCGGAGTGGGGACACCCTAGCCCCTGTCCTAGGTGACCACAGCAGGGTTGGGGGTCGAGACCCCCAAGAATCCTGGGCCCAGCCTTGTTGGGGTTACGAGGATTCTGCCAGACAGGAGAGTGGAAGCGGAGTCCTCAAGGGCAGGGAGGCCACTGGGTAAAGGAAGTGGGAGCGAGGACTCAGATCCTTTTGCTAGCCCACTTCACCGGGGTAATGCAGAAGCCAGGAAATTTCCCCACAAGAGCGGGACTATTCCCCCGCTTACACTAATAGCAATGTTGTGCTACCAACTGTAGGAACTATTCTACACAAGGGTTTGTAATTCATTGCGTTCTTCCCAAAAATCATAGAATCATAGAATCATAGAATATCAGGGTTGGAAGGGACCCCAGAAGGTCATCTAGTCCAACCCCCTGCTCAAAGCAGGACCAAGTCCCAGTTAAATCATCCCAGCCAGGGCTTTGTCAAGCCTGACCTTAAAAACCTCTAAGGAAGGAGATTCTACCACCTCCCTAGGTAACGCATTCCAGTGTTTCACCACCCTCTTAGTGAAAAAGTTTTTCCTAATATCCAATCTAAACCTCCCCATTGCAACTTGAGACCATTACTCCTCGTTCTGTCATCTGCTACCATTGAGAACAGTCTAGAGCCATCCTCTTTGAAACCCCCTTTCAGGTAGTTGAAAGCAGCTATCAAATCCCCCCTCATTCTTCTCTTCTGCAGACTAAACAATCCCAGCTCCCTCAGCCTCTCCTCATAAGTCATGTGCTCTAGACCCCTAATCATTTTCGTTGCCCTTCGTTGTACTCTTTCCAATTTATCCACATCCTTCCTGTAGTGTGGGGCCCAAAACTGGACACAGTACTCCAGATGAGGCCTCACCAGTGTCGAATAGAGGGGAACGATCACGTCCCTCGATCTGCTCGCTATGCCCCTACTTATACATCCCAAAATGCCATTGGCCTTCTTGGCAACAAGGGCACACTGCTGACTCATATCCAGCTTCTCGTCCACTGTCACCCCTAGGTCCTTTTCCGCAGAACTGCTGCCGAGCCATTCGGTCCCTAGTCTGTAGCGGTGCATTGGATTCTTCCATCCTAAGTGCAGGACCCTGCACTTATCCTTATTGAACCTCATTAGATTTCTTTTGGCCCAATCCTCCAATTTGTCTAGGTCCTTCTGTATCCTATCCCTCCCCTCCAGCGTATCTACCACTCCTCCCAGTTTAGTATCATCCGCAAATTTGCTGAGAGTGCAATCCACACCATCCTCCAGATCATTTATGAGTAGACATTAAGCAACAAAATTTCAAAGAACCCAGCCTCAAATTTGTTTGCCCATAATTTAATGCATAATGTGTTTGTGTGTGCAGATGTCATTTGTGCACATACATCAAGCAATTAGATGTCATGGAAAACACTTCTGAATAGGGAGGCTTGTGTTCAATGTACAAAAATGCATGTGTAACTGTGCACCTTGGCTTTTCCAGTTAGTTACTATAGTCATTTGTGCAAACCAGGCAAATGGGCATGTAAAGGACCACTTGCTGTTAGAATAAATATAGGAGCACAGTTACACTTGGCTCTCTGTTTAATATTTGACTTCCTGCTACTTTATTTTCACATAGAAATTATGATTTTACATTCTGGCTTTAGTAGGGCAAAAATTTAGAGATAATTAAAATATTGGTCCCATTGCTAAAGGTCTAGGTTTTGCTTAATTACAAATCATACACAGAGCTTATAGAATCATTAGTTAAAACAAATGAAGATGAGATTTCCTAAAAATAAGATATCAATGTTATAGACGGAAATGAGATTTAGGGATATTAGCAAATAAAGCAGAACTTGTATACATTAAGACTGAGTGCGAAAATGAAAGAAACTACCCAAGTCAGCAAAAGATGTAAATAGTGTGTAATAAAATAATCTATTAAGGAAAGAGCTGGATGGATGTTTAGAAAGGGCCAGACACTGGGATGCTGATATTAAGACTCAGAAGCTAGTTTATAATTGTGTATTCAGTGAGATTATTTGTATCTAATAGATCTTGCCCATTTAATATGAGTATTGTCTTTGCTGAGGTTGAGATTGAAGTATGAGTTTTGAGAGGATTTTAGAAAGTTGTTTTCCTCCCATGCACATTTGAACACATCTCTTCTCTGCATCTTAGGGACACACATTCCAAAACAAGGAACAAGTCTTTGTATCTGTACTCTAAAGTGTCCAATATATTATTAATCAAAAATAAACTTCATGGGGTATATTCTGCCTCCCTTACACCTTTTCATTCCTACTCAATTCAGTGAAGTTGCACAGGAATAAGTGGGGGCTCCATGTAGGCTGATTTTAGATGAAATCTTTTAATGGTGAGAGATGCACTGGGCAGAAAAGTGGATCTTCTGGTTCTCATGGTTCATGCTGCCATGACAGGACCTGGGAGGACATGCTGTTGAGAATGCTGTACTGCTGCTGCCTAGTGCCTGATGACAGTGCACAGTAACTGACTGGACTCCTAGTCACATTTCATAGCTGTTAGTTGAGGCCCCATTTGAGGCAATATTTGTTGTGACAGTAGCTTTGCCCTCTACTTACATTCCCCTGAGCATTAGGGGGAACTGGGCAAAGGGAAGAGAGGCTCCCTGCATCTTCATCCCACTCTTCCCTCGCAAGACAATAAAGAGCAGGATTTGGCCAGTGATATATTAGGCACCATTGATATGCATGCAGGACAATGTAGAAGTCTTGCATATAGACCAGTAGAGACTCTGGGGCTCTTCTTTCCCAGAAAGTTTTGGAAGGATCCTCTTCCCCACCCCCTCAGTTAATGGAAGAGGTGGGAACAAAATCCATCTTTTGATTGTGTGCATATGCTTGTGATGCCTTACCCGACTCCATGTCTAGCAAACTAGGATTGGACATCACAACTGGATGAACAGGAGAAGCATTCAATATTTAAATTTATTTCAAGCTCATGCCACATAAATTAATTGTTTTTATTTTCTTTTGATTTTGGAGATCGTTCCTTGGGATAAGAGCCATGTCTTCCACAAAGCAGAGCACTCTGTTGGGGATCAAATAATAAAAATGGATGAAATCTTGGAACATTGAAATCAATGGGAGTTTTTCTATTCACCAAGTGTAATCTAGTAAATGATAATAATTATAGAAATGAGCCATTTACATTGCTATTGGCATTTTAAAAAACCCAACCAACCAGCAAATTAAATCCCTTCTATATCACATGGCACATATTATGCATTTGAATTACTAATCTGCTCTTTACATAACAATGCATGCACTGTTGGTATGCGGAAACATTTTATCCTGCTTATATATAGAAACACACATACCAATAAACTGATACATTGTTCCTAAGCATGTCAGTTTTCATTTACTGCCTGAAATCAGGACTTGAAAAATTTACCAGGTATGTGTGAGTCAGAAGACAAAACCTACTGGTCAGAAGCAAGTACAAATAATGAGTGAATGAGGACTCACTACCAACATCCCAGAGGCAATGGCCTCATGCAAAACCCAGCCCACACCTATCCCCAGCCACTGGAAGGATGGAAAGTGTTGGGACTACTAGCAGGGTGCTCTCCTTGCAACCTGCTTAGAGTGTCCATCTTTCATAGCAACTCCTGGCTAGTAGTTATCTAATCAGTTTGCAAAAAGAAAAGGAGTACTTGTGGCACCTTAGAGACTAACAAATTTATTTGAGCATAAGCTTTCATGAGCTACAGATGGAGCCCCTTCCTCTCTCCACCATGATTCCCCCGCTCCCTCACCAAACCAAACCAAACAATTCTTCTGGCTGCTGGAAGGGAGAAAAAGGTATGCTAGTTTTATTTTCTCTCCTAGCACAGAACTGCCTTCCTGACCTTTGTAAGGGCATATTTGCATGACTAACTCTTCACTACTCCCCTGGCTGCTGCAAATGGAAGGAGCGGTTTTTTGCTTCTCTATGTGTCCTCTAGCCTCAGGGTCTGTTTTTGTTACCCTTAGTGAATAGCTAAGTAAAATCAATGAGAGTTAGGCAACTCACCTACTTAGGTGCTTTTGTAAACCGTGATAGGCACCTGTATGCATCTTTAGGGACCTAAATTTCTTTAAACATCTGGCCCTACGTCATTTTTGAAAATGGGACATAAGTACCTAACTCCCTTAGATGCTTTTGAAATTTTTATCCTTGGTCTCTGTGTGCCTCAGTTCTCCATCTCTGCAGTGGGGATGATAGCTTTTCCTTTTCTCACAGGGCTGTTGCGAGGGTACATATTTTAAGATGGTTTCAGAGTAGCAGCCATGTTAATCTGAATCCGCAAAAAGAAAAAGAGTACTTTTGGCACCTTAGAGACTAACAAATTTATTTGAGCATAAGCTTTATGTTTTTTGTTAGTTTCTAAGGTGCCACAAATACTCTTTTTCATTTTAAAGATGGTGAGGCGTGAGGGGCATTATCAGAACTATGATTGATAGGAAACCTTTTTAAAGCTTAAAATCTACAGATATGTATGACACGGAGTCACCATTCACAAGAAAAAGTGCCAACTGTACTTACCAGTCGTTCATGAAGTTTTAAAACTTTGCCTATCATTCTCTGTGTTGGTCTCCCTAATTTTTTTGTTGTCTTTTAAAAATATGAATGCTTAAAATTAACCTTAATTTTTCAAAAGGGATATGACTCTGTTGACATTGTGGGTTTTATTTGCTGGAAGAGTGAGCTGAAGGGACAATGGAGGGGACATGATTGTAGCAGTTGCACAATGGACAAAGGGAGCATGACTATGGGCTTGTCTCCGCTTATCTGGGGATTGACCCATGGCGATTGATCCACCAGCGGTCAATTTAGCGGGTCTAGTGAAGACCCTCTAAATTGAGGATCGCTCTCCTATCTACTCCGGTACTCCATCGGAATGAAAAGCATAAGGTAAGTTGATAGGAGAGTTTCTCCCATCGACCCAATGTGGTGTAGACCGCAATAATTTGACCTAAGATACTTTGACTCCAGCTACATGAGTAACGTAGCTGGAGTTCCATAACTTAGGTCAACTTAACCCCGTAGTGTAGATCTGCCCTATGACTGCTCTTTCTGTTGTTCAATTTTGGTGTTCTTGAATGGGCTTTATTCATGTTCAGTGTGACAAAGCTCTGTCCTTGCCTCCGTGGGTCCCGCATTTCCTGGTGGATTTCGCTAGCCTCAGAGGCTCACTGTGACCCTCCACGTAACCCTTCTTTCTTTAGAGACAAGGGTCACAGTTTACTGAGCCATTTTCATCATAAGCCAGCGAGGGAGGTGAGGAGAAGTTATCCTTCCTTGCACAGTCTCTGTTGTCTCCCAGTCTCAGTGATTAAAAAGGGGGCAAAGGTGAGTGGGGGGAGCCCAGGCCCATCCTCTACTCTGGGCTCCAGCCCAGGGACCCTATTGTTATCAGCTATGGTAGCTGACCTTTTAGAAACATGACATACAATTCCCTGGGCTACTTCCCCCACACAGCAGCCCTCACTTCCTCAAGCTCCACTTCACCCTTACCTCAGGGCCTCCTTCCTTGTGCCTGATATGGTGTGTACTACTCAGTCTCTCCAACAGCGCAACTTCTTCCCACAGCTCCTGTCATGCACACCCACCTGACTAACTGTGAGGCTTTTAACTAGTTTCAGCCAGCCCCTGATTGCCAATCAACATAGCCTTCTCCCTGCCTTCTGGAAAGTTCTTAATTGGCCCCAGGTGTCTTAATTGACCTGGAGCAGCTTCCATTTCACTTAACCTGGTACCAGGGATTTGTTTAGCCTGGAGCTAATATATCTATCTCCTACTACTTTTCTATAGCCATCTGGCCTTGCCCCGTCACATTAGCTATTAATATTTTATTTAGTAAGGACCCTTATAAATTATATACACACTCTGGTTAGCAGAATTTTGAAGGGAAGAGTAATTTTCCTACTGATAAAGTAATTGTAGAAATTATGTCTCATTCTTCTTGCCAGAAGTAGCTCTGGAGTTGAAATAGAATATGTGGAAGTGGAATCATGGTTTGATCAATTATTACCCCCAATCACAATAAAGGAAACTTACTTTTTCAAAGTGTCTGTACAGAATTGTGCTTGGACAATTGCAAAACAAATTTGCACTGGCCATTTGCACAATCCTCACTGGTGTACACACATCAGATGTTTTGAACATGCTTCTCTTTCTATGTGAAAAAAGCATACATACAATTTTGCACAGGCCATACGCATTTACATCTAAGAGTAATGGGTGGAGAAGAGAATTGTGTACTGATTTCAGTTTTATTTACTTGTTTTTTAATTTAATGTATAAAAGAGCGTCTGTACCTATGTTGTAGGCAACAGTTAATCTTACAGTCACAAAAACATCACCCCATAACACAATACATTAAGAAAATGATCGTACAAGGCACTTGATAGATAACAAAGTCTCTTATATCCATCCCATCTCACTCCATCTAAAAGTTTGTCTTCCCCAGAAGTCTTGTGAAATACAAAGGTTTTAAAGTGGTAATGGTAGTAGTAGGTAGGTTGTGCATATTTTATTTTATTTTATTTTATTTAAATAGGATATATAATAAGGTGATAGAGCTTGATCCAAAGCACTTTGAAGTCAATTGAATGACTTCAGTGAACTTCAGAACAGACCTTTACTGCAGTGAGAAATCCTCAAAAGCAGCTGGAAGATGGTTATTCTTGATTTTTGTCTAGTAACAAGTATCAAGAAGCAAGATTCACTTTGTAGGGCTGCTGTTGAGTTTGTCTTCATTTTCCTCTCATACACCCCCAACACCCCATCACCAATATCACCACCCAATTTGAATGTTAGATGAAAAAAATTGAAAACAAGTAATGCCAAGTAGTTTATAAGTATAATTATATAGAGAGGTATGTGTGTGTGTGTGTATGTATTGCTGTTAAGAGATTATTTTAAAACCTGAGCTGGCTACTAAGAGTAATATTGGCAATTATAAAAAGAGGGCTTTTATGAATGAGCCTTTTGAGTGTTAACATTCGATTTTTTTCCAGCTAGAAAGTTTGCTTTCAATTCCTTATCAGCGTTTACAATGTAAGAACTTGAGCCTTTCTTGGTTCCTTTGAGACTCAATGTGCATTTGTTTGATGTACTATGGTTTTCAGTATGAAACCTCAACTGGGCTTAAAAATGGGATTTCCATCTCTGTAAAATACATTATTACAAAGTTACCATACAGTAAAAAAATGAGCGTTACAAAAATGGGCTTACTGTGAAGGATAACTGCATATCCAGCTTCTATGCTATGGATGACTTGTTTTGTAATTTCCTTCAGATAGGACAAAATCCCTATCCCCAAAAAAGAAAAGGAAAATAAAAAAAGACAAGATGAATGGAGTCTAATCAGATAACACTAATGCACAGATATTAATGAAGCTGTCAAGCTCTATTCACTGTACTGAAGAAAGAACTAAAGTATACATTGTCCTTTTAACCTTCAACAGTGATGTAATGATTTGTAAGCTTTTGGCTTGGTATTCTTTTATTGGAAACTGTGCTTCTGTTATAACATACAGTAATGAGGGGATAATCTGAAGGCCAGTTAAATGACGCTCTGTATAATATAAGCATGTAATATGCTAAGTAGATTGATAGAGGAAAAAAACCAGCAGATCTTTCCAGTGTATTTTTCTGTCTTTTATTAGTGTCTGTAATGTGCAGTGTCTTTGTCATTTTCTATATTGAAAGTTAACCTTTTTTGGAACACACATTTCTTCCAGGTCAGTAATAATATCTATTCCTTATATCATAACTGAGAAAGGGTTTTCCATCCTCCCAGATTACCTAAAGTGTGTATCTTGATTTTCTGTCTTAAAGCCTGCTATAGAAGGCACAAATGTCCTATTCATGAGAGTTTGGGAAGTATATCCAAAGGCAGAATCAAACCCTTAGGGCTTGATTCTACAAATGCTTCCTTCTGATGCTGCTTCATCTTATTATTCGGATATCATTTTGCTGGATATTGTACACACATATGCTAAGAGACAGACTGTGCTCCAAAGAATTTGTAATCTAAAAAGACAAGGCAGACAATATTATTATCCCTATATAATACCCATACTAGAGTTATTATGACCTCCATATTACAGATGGGGAATTGAGGAACAGAGATATTTAGTGACTTGCCACTGTTAGACGGGAAGTTTGTGATAGTCAGGAATTGAACCCGAGATATTGACTGAAAAACAGGACATCTTAATCTCTACTGTAAGTTCCATTGAAGTCTGCGTGGCACTACTCACAGTAGAGTAGAACACATTCCTCTGCTGGCCCCCTGTTCAGGACTGAATTTTACTCAGTATTGAGCATTACTTTTGCCAGAGAGTATTGTAAGGTTGGGTCTTCCTGTAGCAGTAAATTAGAACCTGCTGAATTAGTTATCCTAGTAACTGGCTTGACAATGGGTTTGAAAATCTGTTCTCATCATTTCCTGATAGCTAATTAGTAATTTAATCAACAAACATTTTCCCTCCATTGTTGAACAATTGCTGATTGTTTTGCAATGTATAAATATCTGGG
The DNA here is from genome assembly GCF_009764565.3 of Dermochelys coriacea. NCBI lineage: Eukaryota > Metazoa > Chordata > Testudines > Dermochelyidae > Dermochelys > Dermochelys coriacea. The sequence goes on from NC_050069.1 coordinate 95,446,125, forward strand.
CTGAGTTCAGATTGTTTTCACAAGGCCACTGGATTGTATTTTAGCAAAAAGATCAGTAATTTTTTAAGGATTATTTTCTTTAATCAAGGATATATATTCTTCTCAAAAATAAATATTCTTCATAAACTAATTTATGCAGGCAGATTCCACTATTACTATTATGAGCATGAGAAATTTAAAAGATCTAAATAATGATTGAGTGCTTTTCATTTATGTAGTATATGAGCATGTGGAACATGCATTCAAGAGTGCTTTCTTTGAGTTGTGATCTAATATAGACAGGAAATGCCAGTAGCTTCATATACTATAGTATACTGGGATATACTACTGTAGTAAATCTGGAATATACTTGTAACCCCCACCCCTCAACTCACATACCATAAGGAGGCCCATGAAATTTACCTGGGACCAGTCAGGGCTGAAGATTGCATCCCAGAAGAGTTACTACCCTGTTGCCAGGCAACCCTCCTTAAACCAAGAGGAAGCTCAAGGGAAAGAAATAAAGCAGCAATCCCAGATGTCCTGAAAGAGTGGAGCTCTGACTAGTTCTTTACCCAGAGACCAGATGCCTGGAAGAAAGGAGGTAGCTTCTCCTTCTGGGGTGTCAGTTGAAAAGGAAAAGAAAGAGAGAGGGGGGTGAGAGATGAAGTGAGCCAGAGAGGAAAGGAGCATCCAGCTCCTCTCAGAAGATTGACTGATTTTTTTTAAGTTGCCCCACAGCTGCCACAACCTAGCAATAGAAAAAGCAGAAAGCTTATAGATAATCTTGTCACTCAGTGTGAGGAGGGTTTAGAGCTGAAAAGCTATTTCTGAGATTCAGACTGCTCTGCAGATCATCCAATCTCACAATCAAAATACACATCAGACCATAGTGCCTGTAGCATCTAGAGTTGTACCACAAATAGGTACCTGCACTTGGGACTGACTGACATGTTAGAAGGATGTGTGATGGGTTCGGTCACAGAGACCCCCTTGGGACTGTCACCTGATATGCTGAAACTATCTCTGAGCCTGTTTTCCCTGATGGCTTGGAACTCCAGAACCCTGCCTTAGCCAGACACGCTAGTGTGCTGCAATAGGTCTGGTCCACGCCCCAAAGCTGCAGGCTTTAACTGAAAACTACTCAGCAGGTATTCCTGTCTCCAGCACCCAGATACCCAGCTCCTAATGGGATCCAAACCCCAAATAAATCCATTTTACTCTGTATAAAGCTTATACAAGGGAAACTCATAAATTGTCCGCCCTCTATAACACTGATAGAGAGATATGCAGAGCTGTTTGCTCCCACAGGTATTAATCACTTACTCTGGGTTAATTAATAAACAAAAGTGACTTTATTAAGTATAAAAAGTAGGATTTAAATGGTTTCAAGTAATAACAGACAGAACAAAGTAAGTTACGAAGCAACATAAAAAAAACACGCAAGTCTAAGCCTAATACATTAAGAAACTGAATACAGATAAATTTCACCCTCAGAGATGTTCCAATAAGCTTCTTTCACAGACTAGACTCCTTCTTAGTCTGGGCTCAATCCTTTCCCCTGGTGCAGTTCTTGTTAGTTCCAGCTCAGGTGGTAACTAGGGGATTTCTCATGACTGCAGCCCCCTTTGTTCTGTTCCACCACCTTTTCTATTTTTGTCACAAGGTGGGAATCCTTTGTCTCTCTCTGGGTTCCCATCCTCCCTTTTCAATGGAAAAGTGCCAGGTTTAAGATGGATTCCAGTATCATGTGACATGTTCACATGTCCTGTGAGACTTCATTACCCACTGGCTGGCACACACATATACAGGAAGGCGTACAAGTAAACAGAGCCATTTATAACCAATTGTCCTAGTTAAGGGAGCCATCAAGATTCCAAGCCACCATTAATGGCCCACACTTTGCATAGTTACAATAGGACTTCAGAGTAACACTTCATATTCCTAGCTTCAGATACAAGAATGATACATTCATACAAATAGGGTGAACATGCTCAGTAGATTATAAACTTACTATATGCTCAAATAAAGTTGTTAGTCTCTAAGGTGCCACAAGTATTCCTTTTCTTTTTGCGGATATAGACTAACACAGCTGCTACTCTGAAACCTGTCATTATAAGTTTTGTAATGATACCTTACAAGAGACCTTTTGCATAAAGCATATTTCAGTTACATTATATTCACACTCATAAGCATATTTCCATAAACATATGGAATGCAACGTCACAGGATGACTTAACAACTAGAATCAGGGAGACTTTGGGTGGTTGTGTTAAGTGACTAAAAAAGACAAAAAAAGAAGAAGAGTTTTATGGTGTCCTCTATGGATACCTGTTTATATATTTTACAAATCTAGCCATATTAATGTATGTTTATTTAATATAATTTGTTCCTTGCATTTTTTTTATTATAATTGCTATTGTTTATATAAAGTTTATTGAAGTGCTTGGTAATTTATATTTATTTATGAAGTGAGTACAGTATTCACAGTTAGGATGGATCATCCATTATTTCCTAGGAGGCGCAACCATTACGGTAGCAGTTCGACTAATCCATATCACCAGTGTGGGGAGTCATAAGTTAATCAGAGAGACCCACATTGGCAGAAAGACCCAGGACCTCGCCCCATATGTTCTGAGTTTGTACCTGCAGAGGTGTCACGGGGATTATATGTGCTTTTTTTTCTTTATCTTATGAGGCTAGTGATTCATTTGTTACTTTCTGCAGAGATCTGGGCCCCAGTTCAGCAAAACACTTATACACACATTTAATTTTAATCACATTAGTTATCCCGTCTCTGTTCAGCAATGGCCTGATCCGAAGTCCATTGTATTCAATGGGATTCCTTCCTTTGACTTCTGTGAACTTTGGGGTAAGCCAGTCCCATTGACTTGGAATGTGTGCATTTAAATGTTTTACTCAACTGGGGGCCTGGAAAGGATGGTGTAATGAAAAACTGTAATTCTAGACAGACTTAAGCTGTCTCCTGCAGTCACCACTTCTCTTCCACAATGTATTGTTTTCCCTTTCCACCTCTTGATATCGGTGATCAGTTTTGAAAAATAAGGTTCTGTTCCTAAAGGGTAGTGAGTATAGCGGCTTGAAAATTTTCTGACAGAACACTATTCAGTCAAAAAATACAGATTTGAGGGAACTGAATCATTCCGTGGGAAGGTGTTGATTCTGTTGAAAATTTTGATGTAAAACTAGGCAGGGAGGCAGGCTGTCCTGTAAACTGAAATATTTCACTTCAGTTCTCCTGAAATAGAAGTTTTCACAATTTTTCCTCCTGTGAAAAATGTTGAATATTTGACCTTTTCTCTTGATTTGGGATGACTTTTTTTTCCCAAAAATTCTAAATTTTCACAGGAGGGAAATGCCCTTTTCTGGGGGTCAGGTGCTGAACACCTTTTGCAGGGTGCTTAGTTACCATAGTTACAACTGATTTCTTTGAGAGTTGAAGGCTTCCATCATCTCATAAGAGGTGCCCAGCACCTTCCAGGACTGGCAATTCACAGGAATTAATGATGAGCCCAATTGCTTTCTTAAACATGTATAATTATTTCTGTGAATATTATTATATTACTAAGTGCATTTTCCCATCAAAAATATATTTTAAAAGTTTTTGGACCATATTTCTTTAGCAAGGGTCCCTGTAGGTTTAGGAAACTATTAGCATTGAATGCCCCATACTGCAGTCTCATTGCCCTTCAGATACCCTAGTAAGCCAGCTTGTAAAACATATGTAAACTACATGATCTTAGTCATTCATCCTTCTCAATAATGAACTACCTCTCTCTTATGAATATGTATCTTATTTGGCTTTTATTGTTTCACAGTGCAACCTCTATCACTCCTGTATCCTTGAATTACAATCTAAAAGAGAAGTCTGTTTCTTCCCTTAGAAAAAGAGGCCAATAAATGATAACAAAATAAAGGTGCATGTCAGTGTGCCAAATGAATAGTAATGTGTGGTAAGCAAACCAAAGGCCCAGATATGTTTTAATTTTTAAACTTACCAGAAATTTTAATATAAATCATTTTTATGAACTGCACGTAATAACAGGAATATCTGTAAAAATTGACCTTTGAATCATACTTTTTTTTTAAACTTGTTGTGCCCTGCTCTATTTGAATGAGGCTTTGCAGAGTTTATCTGATGAGGTATCTTGTACTGTTTACACATTTTCTTTTAAAATGGAATTCCTTTGGAATCTTTTTTTCTTTGGAGTGCTGATTTTGGCACTGATTTTAGCTGGTCACTAATATCTAATAAAAAGATATTTTACTCTGCATCCCGGTAATATATTTCCACATGTGTGACGAAGTCCTCCTGTATTCTAACACATCCTACTTCAACATATACCACTGTTTAAGTATTGTATGCAAACTAAAACCAACCTAAAATTCTAAAATCAAAGGGACATTTGAAACATAAAATGAATGTATTTTTTTTTAAAAACTGCTACCAGTGCCACAAGTACTCCTTTTCTTTATGCAGCAGAGAGTTAGCAATAGGTGGTATATGTATACAAATAAACCCCTCATATACATTTTGTGTCCAGTGTTTCTAGCTCATAATATAGTCCTGTGAATTACTTGATTCTGCAGCATCAGAATTTGACATAGGGTGAAAACCTGTTGGAGTCAGTGGAAGTTTTGCCATTGTTTCGAATAAAGCCAGAATTTCACCCACAGAATATATTGGTTGTTGCAGAATTATAGAGTGAGATGTTAAATTACCTCTGTATTTGACACTGCGACATTGCAATTGTTGATGAAACACCATGTCCAGTTCTGGTGTCCTTACTTTCAAGAAGGATGTTGAAAAATTGGAGAGGGTGTAGAGAAGAACCAACAGAATGATTTAATTGGAAAACCTGCCTTATAATAAAAGACTCAAGGAGCTCACTGTATTTAGCATAACAAAGAGAAGGTTAAAGGATGAATTTTCAGCATCTGTGAGTACTTACATGAGGAAAAGAAATTTGATAAGGTGTGTGTGTACCAAATATGAAACCTGGGAAGCATGGAAACTTCAAAAAACTTATATTGATATGTGTCAGACTCTGTCACAGGGAATATTTATAAACAGTTGTGAGCTACGAATTGTATTCTAGCTCTATGGAGGAGAGTTACCAAGCCTCCTCCATGAATTAAAGTCAGTGGGGTGTAATTACTGCAAATCTCAGGACAGGTAAACAACTCCAAAAAACTATCACCCCCGGAGGGTAAGTGCATATTCTGTTTCAGACCACAGTCAACAGGTCCAGGGGTCAAAGAAAGAGCTTTGTGTATAAAGGCTCACTCTGAACTGTCTGAGTGCCTCTCATTTAAATCCTTAAATTGACATGAATTTGTAACCCAGAGGGAAAAACCCTGCTGGAAGGTTTTAAAGGACTGTCAACTTACCAGGGTCTCCAAGCGGAAGATGGGTAACACCTGGTAAGCTACTATGTGTGTAGACTGTTTCCTGTTTATAATGTATTTTCTCTGAATGATTTTTTCGTAAATAAATGTACTGTTGTCTGAAAACTGGCTGGTCACTGGAAGAGCAGAACAGCAGGCAATAGACTAAGATCAGACTGCTGGGATAATCATAGTGAATTACAAGGGGGGCAGCAAGCCTAAATCCCTAGTCTGGAGGAAGAGGGAAGAAGGTCCCCACTCACAGAGAGGTGGTAGCTGGAGGTATGAGACTTACAGAGGAGCCCTTGAGCAGATCCCAGAGGCAGCAGCAGTTCAGTTAACCCTGGAACTGTGACAGGGGCTTCTCAATCTATCAGACAAAGGAGTAACAAAAAACAGTGACTGGAAGTTGAAATTAAATAAATTCAGACTAGAAAGAAGGCACTTTTTAAAAAAAATCAAGGGTTGTGAGTGATTCCCATAACTGGATATTTTAAATCAGGATTGGATTTTTTTTTCTTAGAAGATATACTTTAGTTCAGTGGTTCCCAAACTTGTTCCGCCACTTGTGCAGAGAAAGCCCCTGGCAGGCCTGGCCGGTTTGTTTACCTGCCACGTCCACAGGTTCGGCCGATCGCAGCTCCCAGTGACTGCGGTTCGCTGCTCCAGGCCAATGGGAGCTGCTGGAAGCGGTATGGGCCAAGGGACATACTGGCCGCCATTGCTTTAATTCATGCACCACTATTGGACTTGAGGCAGGAATAAATACAGGGAAATTGTACTGCTGTGTTTTAAGGAGGTCAGAATGGATGATCACAGTGGTCCCTTCTAGCCTTAAAACCTACAGATATATGTTCCAGAATAAAATATTTTCTTTCTTTTTTGAAGTTGTGTTTCTGGCCTCATAACTGTGAACATAGGCTTGAAAATGTGAAGCAAGTGCAAACCAATAGATCGAGGTTTTCCCAAATCTTCAGGCAGCCTAAAACACTAGCTCTGAGGAGTGTGAGCTGCCCTATTCATCTTTATGTTTTTCAAACTCTGAAATCTTAAGTTAAATAGCAACAGTGTTAACTCTTTTATTCCTGAGCATTTTAGCAGAAATATCCAACTTACGTCACACCTTTGCCCGACTGCCACAAGTTCCAGCTACCCCATGGTGATTTTTATGATTCAGTTAAACATTGTCAGTACGATCACCAGCAACAGATTGAAAATGTTGCGACACAACATGTTAAACTGAAATTAATATCAAAATAAATGGAATGGGGCTAGTGTACTGACTTCATTATTCATTTGCATAGCTAGCTCATTAAAACCGCAATTTTCCAATTTTAAATGAAGCTGCCACTGCCACAGCACAGTGCCACAGAATTCAAACACTTAGCTACAGAATGTGTGTGTCCTTTGCCTCAGAGTTCCCAGGCTTTGCTCAAAACATATCAGTTTTTTACCTTTAACATTTTCTCCCTCCTCTCTATGCCATGGCTTGGAACCTAATTTATTTCACTTGAATGGGTAGTTGCGCTAGAAAATAGGAATAGCCTTAACACATTGCAGGTTTCTTGTTCTCTCTGTAAGCCTGATGCACAGCATATCATATCAGTTGCTTCATTGCCCTGTTTCTGGAACACCTCTTAGATACCATACATACCACAATGCCTGCCATGCTACATCATGATAGCAGCACCATGCATACTGATACTTAATGGCTGACACATGTGGATTCCTCAGATTGTTGTATTTCAGATGTAAAACTAAATGAAAGTTGAGATTCAAAATAACTGTACTTCTTTTTGTAATAAAAATTAAAAAAATAGTTCACTCATATATCAAAATTACAGTAGATCAAGAGAATCTGCTTTATGCTAATACTTGAACTGCTCAGAATGACTGACTTGGACATGTTTTTTGAATGCTTTAGGCCCTGATTCAAGAAATCATTAAACATAGAATCATGGAATCATAGAAGATTATGGTTGGAAGAGACCTCAGGAGGTCATGTAGTCCAACCCTCTGCTGAAAGCAGTACCAACCCCAACTAAATCATCCCAGCCAGGGCTTTGTCAAGATGGGCCTTAAAAATCTCTAAGGATGGAGATTCCACCACCTCCCTAGGTAACCCATTCCAGTGCTTTACCATGCTCTTAGTGAAATAGTTTTTCCTAATATCTAACCTAGACCTCCCACACTGCAACTTGAGACCATTGTTCCTTGTTCTGTCATCTACCACCACTGAGAACAGCTTAGCTCATCCTCTTTGGAACCCCCCTTTTAGGTAGTTGAAGGCTGATATTAAATCACCCCTCACTCTTCTCTTCTGCAGACTAAATAAGCCCAGTTTCCTCAGCCTCTCCTCATAAATCATGTGCCCCAGCTCCCTAATCATTTTCATTGCCCTCTGCTGGACTCTCTCCAATTCTTCCACATCCTTTCTGTAGTGGGGAGCCCAAAACTGGATGCAGCATTCCAGATGTGGCCTCACCACTGCTGAATAGAGGGGAATGGTCACCTCCATCGATCTCTTGCCAGTGCTCCTACAAATGCAGCCCAATATGCCGTTAGCCTTCTTGACAACAAGGGCACGCTGTTGACTCGTATCCAGCTTCTCATCCACTGTAATCTCCAGACCCTTTTCTGCAGCCAGTCAATTCCCAGCCCGTTAGCACTGCATAGGAGTCTTCCATTTTAAGTTCAGGACTCTGCACCTCTCCTTGTTGAACCTCATCAGAATTCTTTTGGCTCAATCATCCAATTTTTCTAGGTCACTATAATCCCATCATGATGATAATCCCATCATCCAGATCATTAATGAAGATGTTGAACAAAACTGGCCTCAGGGCCGACTCCTGGGGCACTCCAATTGATACTGGCTGCCAACTAGATATTGAGTCATTGATCACTACCCATTGAGCCTGACGATCTAGCCAGCTTTCTATCCACTTTATAATCCATTCATCCAATTCATACTTCTTTAATTTACTGGAAGAATACTGTGGGAGACTGTATCAAAAGCTTTGCTAAACTCAAGGTATATCACATCCACCATTTTCTCCATATCCACAGAGCCAGTTATCTCATCATAGAAGGCAATCAGGTTGGTTAGGTATGACTTGCCCTTGGTGAATCCATATTGACTGTTCCTGATCACCTTCCTCTCCTCCAAGTGCTTCAAAATGGATTCCTTGAGGACCTGCTCCATGATTTTTCCGGGGCAGACGTGAGGCTGACCAGTCTGTAGTTCCCCAAATTCTCCTTCTTCCCTTTTTTAAAGATGGGCACTATAGTTGCCTTTTTCCAATCATCCAGGAATCCAACTCCCCGGTTGCCACGAGTTTTCAAAGATAATGGCCAATGGCTCTGCAATCACATCAGCCAACTCCCTCAGCACCATCGGATGCATTGCATCTGGCCCCGTGGACTTGTGCATGTCCAGATTTTCTAAATAGTTCTTAACCTGCTCTTTCAACAATGAGGACTGCTCACCTCCTCCCCATATTGTGCTGCCCAGTGCAGCAGTCTGGGAGCTGACTTTGTCTGTGAAGACCGAGGCAAAAAAAAGCATTGTCTACTTCAGCTTTTTCACATCATCTGTCACTAGGTTGCCTCTCCCCAATTCAGTAAGGGCCCCACACTTTCCTTGACCTTCTTCTTGTTGCTAACATACCTGTAGAAACCCTTCTTGTTATCTTTCACTCCCTTGCTAGTTGCAACTCCATTTGTGCCTTGGCCTTCCTGATTACATCCCTGCATACTTGACCAATATTTTTCTACTCCTCACTAGTCATCTGCCCAAGTTTCAACTTCTTGTAAGCTTCCTTTTTGTGTTTAAGCTCACAGAAGATTTCACTGTTTCACTGCCATATTTTCTATTTTTTCTCCACATCACGGTCATTTGTTCCTGCACCCTCAATAAGGCTTCTTTAAAATACAGCCAGCTGTCCTCAACTCCTTTCCCCCCTCATATTAACCTCCTAGAGGATGCTGCCCATTAGTTCCCTGAGGAGTCAAGGTATGCTTTTCTGAAGTCCAGGGTCCTTATTCTGCTCCTCTCCTTTCTTCCTTGTGTCAGGATCCTGAACTCGACCATCTCATGGTCACTGCTGCCCAGGTTGCCACACGCTTCTACTTCCCCTACCAATTCTTTAAGTGCATAACTTAAAGCACATGTCTAAGCCCATCCCTATTCAGCAAAGCAGTGAACTTCCACATGGAGTTTAGAAAAGTTCATCTCCTTTTGAACACAATAGGCCAAATTCTTCTCTTATTTATGCAGGTATATAAACTGTTTCAGGTTGTACTGTAAAATTAATGTAAACACCGTTGATTTTGATGGACTTACTTTGGATATATATATCAGTGTAACTGAGAGGAGAGCTTGGCCCACAATGTATGCAGGTTAGCAGATTTACGTTTTGGTTCTGATTTGGCTAATAATTCCCATAAATACTGTTCCTCCAAGTGTGTATAAAGACATTTTGCAGATATCAGCAGGTTATTGTCGCAGGGCATTTCAGATGTTAATTGTTAATTGTTCAGTTGTTTCCAGTATCTGTACAATCATACCAATTTTCTGTATTTTATTGTCTCATGAATATAGTTTGAAAGTGTAGCTGATTAACCAAACTGCAGACTTAGCAAGGCTTCAGTCCCTTCATTGTTGTCTAGAAATAAATACTTCTGTAATGTAGAAGGCAGCTAGGTAGCTAGGCACTCAGTGCATCCTGACTCTATCAGGCTCAGACCTTCATGTACCCAGAGACATTACATTGTAGAGTATGGGCATATCACTGATATTAATTCACTTCTTTCTTTCAGGGACTTCTGTTGCAGCAGGATGTAATATCAACATCAGTAAAATTTGTCCTCTGAGGGAGGCTACTATCCAAATCATATCCTTGTGTTCTAGAAAGATTATTGGATCTGGAATATTGAGTGCTGTGTGTTTCTTATTGACTTCTAATATAGTATTGTTTGCGAAAAATATGTTTATATAGTGGATATTAATTAGGCAAAACCAAGTGAAGCAACTTTTGCATAGACTGATAAATAGTCTAGATCAAATGTTCTCTGGGCTACATCCAGATGTAATATGCTACAATGCAGACAATACAGTGCAATGCTGATTTGCGGCAGTGCTCTGTATCCAAACTGCTGCATTTGGACCATCCCATTGGTCAGTATCTTCCTAACACTGTCTCAAAATTCTCTCCAACTGTTGTAGTCTTTTAAATGAGAATTTCTAGTGAGTAGCTCCTGCCAAATGTGTTGCCTTAGACAGTGCAGTAAAAAGGAAATGATAAAGTGATATTATATTGATACTCATAACTCATAACATACAAGTACTCATAACACAAAATGAAGGAGTCACACACATTAAAAACATTGGGTGAAATTCTGGCCCTGGGAAATCACAGGGATTTCATCCATAGAGAGGGATTTTCAAAAATAGTCATCATTGGCCATCAGCTTTAGTAGGAGCAAAGTTAGCCCAATGCCGGGCATTTTTGAAAATCCCCTTCATACAGTACATCTCATTTCTCTTTATACGCTTCAATATGTGTTCATTAAAACCACATGGTAAAGTTTTGTTTTTTGTTTTGTACTCTCACTCCATTTTGGTTAAGCAGCACTGGCTTCTCCTGTTGAATTTTTGCTCTTTCCCTTGGCAGTTGCATGTTGTTTTATAACTACTAAATTAATGCCCTGATGGAAAATAACTTTAGCATTTAATTGGCAGCCTTAGAATCAATCAAAATATCTTGGATTAGACGAAGGGAGATACTGCAATTAGTGGAAAGCTAAATGCTAAAAATCAGTAATTTTCTATGATCTGCCAGTCAAAAATGCTGCCTGGATACCAGTGGCAAAGTTCTTTTTATATATATATACATACACTGACATTTGTAAATGAAAGAGCTTTGCTGCACCATCTATTTAATTAGTAATTAAATTTCAAAATAACTTTCTCTTTTTAGGAGCTGGATTTTGAAGCTAAAACAAGCTATACACTGAGGATAGAAGCAGCAAATAAGCATGTTGACTCTCGCTTTCAAAGTCTGGGACCCTTTAGCGATATGACAACAGTGAAGATAATTGTGGAGGATGTGGATGAGCCTCCTGTATTTACTTCCCATTTGTATTCCATGGTAGTGTCTGAAGCAGCAAAGGTTGGCACCATCATTGGAACAGTTGCAGCCCGTGACCCTGATATCTTGAACAGCCCTGTTAGGTAATTATGAGGCTTTGTTTATGTATGTATGTACGTACGTAGGCATGTTGTCCTTTGATGTCATTTTGTCCAGTGTATTTCAGGATTATTAATTTGTACCAGAAGGGATTATTTAGTTTTTTCAGCATATGTCTGTGCTGTTTAAAAAGTTTGTTTATATTGACGCCAGTGTTGCTGTAGCTTTGATAAACAATTTATTTAAATCTCTTTAAAGATATAGATATATATATAGATATATACATTCAGGTTTCTGAAACAAAAAAAATCACTTGATTATCCAAGTTCAGCAGCAGTTGGGAAGAATCCACAAACCATAGTTTATGTCCCTATTAAATCAATTATGCCAAACCTATTACAGAGAAAAGTATGTACAAAAAAGAAGCGATGCATTTTCTGGATGCATTGACAATGTGTATGTTGTAGAATTTGTATTCAAAAGAAGAACAAACTGGAGGTTCATTTGTTTAGCAAATTATATTTTTATAGTTATTTGTTTGAAAGATATGTGTTTGCATGATTTCAGCTTTATTATTCAGCTGCTTCAGGCTCACTCTTTCTATTACAATTGTGACGGGGCAAGGCCAGATGGCTATAGAAAAGTAGTGGGAGATAGATATATTAGCTCCAGGCTAAACAAATCCCTGGTACCAGGATAAGTGAAATGGCAGTTGCTCCAGGTCAATTAAGACACCTGGGGCCAATTAAGAACTTTCCAGAAGGCAGGGAGAAGGCTATGTTGACTGGGACACCTGAAGCCAATCGGGGGCTGGCTGAAACTAGTTAAAAGCCTCCCAGTCAGTCAGGTGGGTGTGCATGTCAGGAGCTGTGGGAGGAAGTTGTGCTGTTGGAGAGGCTGAGTAGTACCCACCATATCAGGCACAAGGAAGGAGGCCCTGAGGTAAGGGTGAAGTGGAGTTTGAGGAAGTGAGGGCTGCTGTGTGGGGGAAGTAGCCCAGGGAATTGTACATGTCATGTTTCTAAAAGGTCAGCTACCCTAGCTGATACCAATAGGGTCCCTGGGCTGGAGCCTGGGGTAGAGGGTGGGCCCAGGCTCCCCCCCCCACACACATTTGCCCCATGATTAATCACTGAGACTGGGAGACAACAGAGACTGCCATGATTTCAAGAATTTCCATCCCACCATCAACCTCAGCCTGGACCAGTCCACACAAGAGATCCACTTCCTGGACGCTACGATGCTAATAAGCGATGGTCACATAAACACCACCCTATATCGGAAACCTACTGACCGCTATTCCTACCTACATGCCTCTAGCTTTCATCCAGATCATACCACTCGATCCATTGTCTACAGCCAAGCGCTACGATATAACCGCATTTGCTCCAACCCCTCAGACAGAGACAAACACCTACAAGATCTCTATCATGCATTCCTACAACTACAATACCCACCTGCTGAAGTGAAGAAACAGATTGACAGAGCCAGAAGAGTACCCAGAAGTCACCTACTACAGGACAGGCCCAACAAAGAAAATAACAGAACGCCACTAGCCATCACCTTCAGCCCCCAACTAAAACCTCTCAAACGCATCATCAAGGATCTACAACCTATCCTGAAGGACGACCCATCACTCTCCCAGATCTTGGGAGACAAGCCAGTCCTTGCTTACAGACAGCCCCCCAATCTGAAGCAAATACTCACCAGCAACCACACACCACACAACAGAACCACTAACCCAGGAACCTATCCTTGCAACAAAGCCCGTTGCCAACTCTGTCCACATATCTATTCAGGGGATACCATCATAGGGCCTAATCACATCAGCCACACTATCAGAGGCTGGTTCACCTGCGCATCTACCAATGTGATATATGCCATCATGTGCCAGCAATGCCCCTCTGCCATGTACATTGGCCAAACTGGACAGTCTCTACGTAAAAGAATGAATGGACACAAATCAGACGTCAAGAATTATAACATTCAAAAACCAGTTGGAGAGCACTTCAATCTCTCTGGTCACTCGATCACAGACCTAAGAGTGGCTATCCTTCAACAAAAAAACTTCAAAAACAGACTCCAACGAGAGACTGCTGAATTGGAATTAATTTGCAAACTGGATACAATTAACTTAGGCTTGAATAGAGACTGGGAATGGATGAGTCATTACACAAAGTAAAACTATTTCCCCATGGTATTTCTCCCTCCCACCCCACCCCCCACTGTTCCTCTGATATTCTTGTTAACTGCTGGAATTAGCCTACCTTGCTTGTCACCATGAAAGGTTTTCCTCCTTCCCCCCCCCCCCCCCGCTGCTAGTGATGGCTTATCTTAAGTGATCACTCTCCTTACAGTGTGTATGATAAACCCATTGTTTCATGTTCTCTGTGTGTGTGTATATAAATCTCTCCTCTGTTTTTTCCACCAAATGCATCCAATGAAGTGAGCTGTAGCTCACGAAAGCTTATGCTCTAATAAATTTGTTAGTCTCTAAGGTGCCACAAGTACTCCTTTTCTTTTTGCGAATACAGACTAACACGGCTGCTACTCTGAAACCTGTGCAAGGAAGGATAACTTCTCACCTCCCTCACTGGCTTATGATGAAAATGGCTCAATAGACTGTGACCCTTGTCTCTAGAGAGAGAAGGGTTGGTTACATGGAGGGTCACAGTGAGCCTCTGAGGCTAGTGAAATCCACCAGGAAATGCAGGACTCACGGAGGCAAGGACAGAGTATTGTCACATCTGGTGTCGGGAGTGGGACTTCGTTCACAGCGTGGCAGAAGAAAGAGGTTTAAAAAAAAAAAGTGCACTGGGGTTTTGGATTTTGGTTTGGTTTGTTTGTTTGCTCTGTACCACAATGGAGGAGGTGTAAGATCTCTGGTACAAGCCATGGCAGCCCAGCAGAAGGCCACCCGGGTTCAGGCAATGGCACAACAGGAGTCTATGTGGCTACAGCAGGAAACGAATCAACTATTGATGAGCCAGGTGACCCAAGATCGTGCCCTCTTGAGAGAGGTGGTGGACCAGCTGAAGATCCTCACCACTGGGGTCCGACGGGACGCGAACCCTGAGGGCCACTGGTAGTCTGCCGAAGATGACATCAGGAGATGACGTAGAGGCATATCTCTTCTCATTTGAAAGGACTGCTCAGCATGAGGTGTGGCCCCAGGAGCAGTGGGCCAGCATCCTCGCCCCTTTTTTGTGTGGAGAGGCCCAGAAGGCCTACTTTGACTTGCCTGCCACGGATGCCACTGACTATACCCATCTGAAGGCAGAGATCCTAGCACGATCAGGGGTAATGGCGGCGGTAAGGGCCCAGAGGTTCAATGAGTGGAAATACCAGGAGAACAAACCCCCGAGGTCCCAGCTATTCGACCTCATACACTTCGCTTGGAAGTGGTTACAACCCAAGGTGTGCAGGCCAGAGGAGATTTTGGAGACCCTGGTCATAGACCATTACATGTGGGGACTGCCGCCAGATCTCCACAAATGGGTAGGCCAGAACAATCCGTCCACTATGATGAGATGATAACACTGGTAGAAAGACGGATGACAGCCAGGGAACTGACCCGACTACTCAAGGAAGGCGCCTTTCGAAGCAAGCAACCGACCCCAAGGCAGCCAAACCACCGGGGAGTCCTAGGTGGAAGAAGTGGGGAGCCGAAAACCAGTGGGGACCCCAGAAGGAAGGGATTGGCCTGAGTGGGGGGAACCCCGGGACTAAACCTCCTAACCCCCGGGATAGGGGAGTGATTAAAAAGAATTATAGATGTTATGCATGTGGGGAGTGGGGACACATAACAGCACAGTATCCCAGCACCGAGGAGCCTATGCAATGTAATTTGGGGGATTGGGAGGTCCCATGCTCCCTTATCTACCTTGCGGGGGTTGCATTAGCCCCGCATAATTACACCAGGCCAGTGAGGATAAATGGAGCAGAGACTAAAGCGCCTGTGGACTCTGGGAGTGCTATCACCCTCATATTGGGTAAGCTGGTAAAAAGTAGTCAGCTGCTACAAGCCAAACGCGTAGCAGTGACGTGCGTGCATGGGGCCGTGAGCCATTACCCCACCATCCCAGTGGAGATAGAGGTTCAGGGAAACCATATTGAGGTGACCGTGGGCGTAGTTCCTAAACTCCCATATCCTGTAGTCATTGGGAGGGACTATCCAGGGTTTGATAATTTACTCCCCCCGGAGAGGCTGGAGGGAGGTGGGGACCCTGAGAACAGCAACTCGTCACCAGGGGAATGTCAACCCCTGATGTTCGCTGACATTTCTCAGAATCTGTTCTCAGCCCCCCGAAAGACCTGGAAGACAAAAAAAGAGTGGAAAGCCGTGAAGGCCTTGGGAACCCGGATCCGGACCCAGGGCCAGAAGACCTCCGTAGTAGGCAAATGGACACGAGCAGCCAACAGAGAAATTTCCACCACAGAAGGTGAACCCCAGCCATGACGGCTGTTGGAAGAAGCAGAAGCCGGCCCCTGGGAGCTTGGGCAGGCTAGTCCCAGAAGAGAGATTTTTGGGTGGGACCAGGCAGAGGACCTCAGATATGATAACGCCAGGAAAGAGGTGGCCAGGATCGATGGGACACCTGTGGATGGGAAGTTCTGGGATCCTGGACCTTACTTTATAGTGAAGAAAGATCTCCTGTACCGCGTGGTGCAAATGCAGGAGCAAGAGATACAACAACTTCTGGTGCCACGAAAACATCAAAAAGCCATATTGAGTCTCGCCCACAGTCACCTGTCTGGAGGACACCTAGGGGTAGAGAAAACCCAGGCACGGATCCTGCGGAGGTTCTTCCGGCCAGGAGTACATGAAGATGTCCGGTGATATTGCACCTCTTGTCCGGAGTGTCAGTTACATAGCCCTCGCCCGCACTTGCGGGCTCCCTTGATACCTCTTCCAATAATAGAGCTTCCTTTTGAATGGATAGCCATGGATCTGGTAGGGCCCCTAGAGAAGACAGCTTGGGGCCATCAACATGTGCGTGTTGTACTGGACTATGCAACCCGATACCCAGAAGCTGTTCCCCTGTGCAACACAGCTTCCAAGACAATAGCTAAGGAGCTAGTATGGATCTTTGCCCAGGTTGTGCTACCCAAGGAGATATTGACTGATCAAGGGACACCTTTCATGTCCAAGTTGATGAAAGATCTCTGTTCATTGCTCCATGTACAAGCCCTCCCGACCTCTGTATACCACCCACAAATAGATGGCCCTGTGGAAAGTTTCAATAGGACCCTCAAGGCCATGATCAGGAAAGTGGTGAGCCAGGATAGGAAAGATTAGGATACCCCATTGCCTTACCTCATGTTCACCATCCGGGAGGTTCCGCAAGCCTCCACGGGTTTCTCTCCATTCAAACTACTATATGGGCGCCACCTTCGGGGCATATTGGATATAGCCAGAGAAGCCTGGGAAGAGGAGCCAAATCCCAGAAGGAACATAGTTGAGCATGTACTGCAGATGAGAGGTCGGATAGCCCAAGTTGCGCCCATTGTACAGGAACACTTGGAGAGAGCACAGGAGACCCAAAGAACCCATTATAACCACTAAACGAAGCTTCGACGGTTCCAACCAGGGGATCGGATGATGGTACTGGTGCCCACAGCAGAAAGTAAACTGTTGGCCCAGTGGCAGGGACCCTACAAAATAATCGAAGCCGTGGAAGAGGTGAACTATAAGGTGCGGCAGCCAGGCCGCCGGAAATCAGAGCAAATTTACTACATCTATCTTCTAAAACCTTGGCACGATTGAGAGGCATGCTTAGTCGTGCAGGAGACCCTTCCCCAGGAGGATAACTTACACGAGCAAGTGAGGATATCATCCGACTTGACACCAATCCAAAAGATCGAGGCAGCCAACATGATTAATCACAACCGAGATGTGTTCTCTACAAAACCAGGGCGGACGACTGAGACCAATCACCATATCCGCACAATCCCCGGAGCCAAGGTAACATTGAGACCCTACCGAATGCCAGCAGCCAAAAGAAAAGAAATCAAGGCCGAAGTAAAGAAAATGTTAGAATCAGGGGTTATTGAAGAATCTTACAGTCAGTGGTCCAGTCCAATTGTTTTAGTGCCTAAACCTGGTGGTACCATGAGATTCTGTAATGACTCGCCGACTAAATGAAATATCCTAGTTTGATGCATACCCCATACCATGAATCGTCGAACTGGTTGACCGACTGGGTAGTGCCCGATTCTTGACTACACTGGATCTGACAAAAGGGTACTGGCAGATTCCTCTGACCAAAGAAGCTAAAGAAAAGACAGTATTCTCCACCTCGGATGGGCTATTCCAGTACACTGTCCTCCCTATTGGGCTACATGGGGCCCCAGCCACATTCCAGCACCTCATGGATAAACTGCTGCGCCCCCATACTAGTTATGCAGCTGCATACCTAGATGATGTCATCATCCATACACCAGACTGGGAATCCCACTTGGAGAAAGTTGAGGTAGTACTGCGTACCTTAAGGCAGGTTGGCCTCACTGCTAATCCCGCTAAATGTGCCAAAGGGCTAGCAGAGGCTAGGTACCTGAGGTTTTTCGTAGGAGTGGGTGGGTGAGATTCTGTGGCCTGCGTTGTGCAGGAGGTCGGAGTAGATGATCAGAATGGTCCCTTTTGACCTTAGTATCTATGAGTCTATGAATCTATGAATATTGTGAGAAGGGGCATAGTGAAGCCCCAAACGAATAAGCTAGAGGCAATTCAAAACTGGCCCCGGCCGACTCGAAAGAAGCAGGTCCGTGCGTTCCTAGGCATGGTAGGCTACTACCAACGTTTTATTCCCCACTTTGCCACTAGGACAAGTCCCCTAACGGACCTGGTGAAGGCCTGAGTTCCAGACATGGTAAAGTGGACTGACGCAGCAGAGGGGGCATTTACAGACCTTCGGACGGCCCTCTGTAATGACCCCATACTTATAGCCCTAGACTTCAACAGGGAATTTATTTTACAAACAGAAGCTTCCGAGGTAGGGGTGGGGAAGTTCTGTCCCAAATGGTGGGAGAAGAGGAACACCCGATCCTCTACCTAAGCAGAAAGCTTCTCCCAAGAGAACAGAAATACGCAGTAGTCGAGAGAGAATGCCTTGCTGTCAAATGGGCTATGGAGACACTGCGTTATTACCTGTTAGGCCGGCGATTTACCCTTGTGACGGACCGTGCACCCCTCCAGTGGATGCAGCGGAATAAGGAAAAGAATGCAAGGGTCACCAGGTGGTTCTTATCCCTCCAACCATTCCAGTTCCGTATACGGCACAGGGCTGGATGCCACCATGGCAATACTGATGGTCTGTCACGAGCATACTGCCTGGCGTCCCAAGTTGCCCAACTTTATGGTGTTGAGCAGAGGGGTTGGATAGGTGACGGGGCAAGGCCAGGTGGCTATAGAAAAGTAATGGGAGATAAATATATTAGCTCCAGGCTAAACAAATCCCTGGTACCAGGATAAATGAAATGGCAGCTGCTCCAGGTCAATTAAGAGACCTGGGGCCAATTAAGAACTTTCCAGAAGGCAGGGAGAAGGCTAGTTGATTGGGACACCTGAAGCCAATCGGGGGCTGGCTGAAACTAGTTAAAAGCCTCCCAGTTAGTCAGGTGGGTGTGCATGCCAGGAGCTGTGAGAGGAAGTTGCACTGTTGGAGAGACTGAGTAGAACACACCATATCAGGCACAAGGAAGGAGGCCCTGAGGGAAGGGTTAAGTGGAGCTTGAGGAAGTGAGGGCTGCTGTAGGGGAAGTAGCCCAGGGAATTGTACATGTCATGTTTCTAAAAGGTCAGCTACCCTAGCTGATACTAATAGGGTCCCTGGGCTGGAGCCCGGAGTAGAGGGTGGGCCCGGGCTCCCCACCACCACCTTTGCCCCCTTTTAATCACTGAGACTGGGAGACAACAGAGACTGTGCAAGGAAGGATAACTTCTCCTCACCGCCCTCACTGGCTTATGATGAAAATGGCTCAATAGACTGTGACCCTTGTCTCTAGAGAAAGAAGGGTTACATGGAGGGTCACAGTGAGCCTCTGAGGCTAGCAAAATCCGCCAGGAAATGCGGGACCCATGGAGGTAAGGGCAGAGTATTGTCACACAATATAATGATTAATTAATTATATATTTAGTATATACATTCCACTCTTTGTATAATTATCAGACAAAAATGATTTTTAAGATATAGGTTGTAAATACATAAAGAGTGGGATTTTCAAAATAACTTAGGAGCACGAGTCCTATTGATTTTCAGCCTTAGGTTCTTCTGATATTCCTACCAGTAGCCCTTAAGTGAAAAGACCTTGTAACTAGGCCCTACAGTAATATATATGAGTAACAGTAAAAACAAAAATATTTTATTATAGTTCAGAAACTTGGACCTGAGGTTCCACAAACAATTTTAAGTATTTCCCCATATCATCACCAGAGTGCAAATTGTCCATATATCATAGAAATGGACAGAGTCAAGAAATATATTTGGTTGCATGCAAACGATAAAGACTCAGCAGGGGTTACAATAAGTATAAATGGTGTTCTAAACAGGATAGAGAGGATGGCTCAGATATGTTGACTATGTGCCTTTTACTGGTCCCACTGAGGTAAAATATCTGCCATCACCACAGGGAAAGATGTGATCACATTTCTCTCCTACGAGGGAGGGAATGAAAAATCTGTTTCAGGTATTTCCCCCCTTCTCTGTGCATGTTTAGGTGGAGAATCTCCCATAATATCATGCTTGGAATCCACGTATTATGAACATATGATAAGGAGCCGCATATAGAGAGTGAATTTTATGTTTGTGGTTGTATGGGGGGAGAGGAACAGTGACAGAAAAAGAATTACAGTGATCTGGCTGTGTTTTAACTTATGTGATCATTTTCTAAGTACTGTATAGGTGTTAACACTAGATGTGACAATGCTATCCACACAATAGGGACAGTATAACTAAAAGTTTTATGTAATATTTGTGTCCCACTGAAATTCTAACCTATTTGAGACCCGTGGAAAATAGGGCAATGAATTTAAGAGAAAGTTGCTGTTAAGTGTTATTATTGTTAATATTATTCATTTGGCATACACACTGAAAACCTTATATGGTACTAATTAATTATTTCACCTTTTCTGATGTTATCTAATTTTTTTTATACTTATTAAAGATGATTTTGTCACTGTGTTGTGGCTCTGTACTTTACAATGCAGAGACCCTAATGTAAAAATAAAGCATGTATCTCATTTGAAGAGGTGATGTATGTGTTCTTTCTCTTTTTCTCAATATATATTAGCAACAGATTCAAAATAAATATACAAACAAGTACTAGATGGATGAGTTGGCATGAACTTACTTTTGAAATTTATCTTCACTAAGCTCTCTCTGCCATGGCAATGTTTTCTGGCAGTGTTGTTAGCATCTGGTTTATAAAATTTGGTTTTAGCAGAACTGCAAGGGTTAGCGTTAGTTCCAACTTCCATCTATATGCAATCAATCCTCGCTGCTCTTTTTTCCCTGTGAAAAGATGAGAGTCAAATTTTTAATCTCACTTTCGGCAATTTGCACCACTCCAGCAGCACAAAGTGGCCATAAAACTAGGTTATTTGGCATCTTGATGATTTCTCAGGACTGAAGGGCATCCCAAGGTTGTATAGGACTCAAGGGTAGAGCTGGACAAAATTTTTCAAATAAAACTTTTTTCTGAAAAAAATGTAGATTCAGCTACATCAAAATGTTTCACTAATTTGTTTCAGTTTCACCCGATTGTTTATGTAAAAAACAAACAAACAAACAAAAACCTTTCCTTGAAACATTTTGTTTCAACATTTACAAAACTTTTTTTGATTTTTTGATTCAAAATGAATTTTCCTCTTGAAATTTCCTTTAGTTTTATTAATTAAATAAAAATGTTTAAATACTGCTCAAAATGGAAATGAAATTTTATTTTTTGATTTTTCAGTTGTCTGAAAATTTCAAAAAATGATTGTCTTTGAGTTGTCCCAAAACAGTTTTTCAGAATTACAAGTGAACCAAAAAATCTGTTATTTGCACAGCTCCACATAAGGGGTGTGATTGGAGGAAAAAAACCACAGAAATAGACAGGATGTGCCAATGCCATCGTAATCCCTGGGTGCCGAAATCATGCCATGAGAAACCATTGATATAAATTAGAGCTGTCCTGAATCTGCTATAATTTACATAAAGGATCAGACTAACCAGGATTGGAAGAGCATAAAAATATCTCTCTCTCTCTATTTATATATATAGAGAGAGAGAGAGTAGAGAGAGAGAGAGAGAGAGAGAGAGAGATATAACTTTTCTTGATCCATTTAGGAAGTTTAGATGATTATTTCAACAATATATGTTCGAAGAAGGAAAATGGATATTGACAAAAGAACTGAATTTATACATATCTTGAAATTTTGGGTGGGATATTGTGATTATAAGATTAGACACTTCTAAACCTTGACATCAAAGAAAAATAGAGGGTGTGGTAAGAAAAGTAGGGGTTATCTCAAAAGGTACTGAGAATTATTGAGATTTGAAATAGCTTTGGAAAAAGACCTGCCAAACTAATTTTCAAATACAACTGATAGTAAGAAATTAAAAGATTAAATCACATTGAAATAGATTTTTAGAATCTGAGTTTGGATGCAGTACTTGTAAGCAAGTGTTAGGGGAAATCACTTTTTCAGAAACATTCATTTTTTTCTTCTTCTAGCCATATGTGTTGCAATTTATGTAATCTGTTGTTTTTAAAACAGTAAATCTTTGGCTCATCATACTACACAGTGATAGTGTTAATAACTGGAAAGCCTGATGTTTGGCAAGGGACTGAATCCCTACTGTTGGGCAAGACTGACTGCATTGCAAAGGTGACAGGTACAGCATAGTCTCTAGGGATAACATGCCAGCCATGAAATAGTTGATGAGCACTGCTGACCAAATACACAGCAGTTCTGGCATGGAGAAAAAGAAAAATTGAAATAGAAAAGACAAGAAATACAATAAAATAAAAAGGAGTGTTTGCTGATGAGAAAGGGAAAGTTCTAAATTTTGAATGCCATAAAAAGATTTCATTAGTGTTTCTGTTGATATAGCACCCTCAGCACATAATATTATACAGTAAAGCAACACCAAGTGTATAACAAGTTTCTGCTCCAGACAATTTGCAGTGTAAAGGGACAGATGAAAGCAATGTAGTACAGCACAGAACAAACTGACATAGTACAATATAGTACAAATGCATAATGGTATATGGTCATTATATCTGGGAAGTGATCTCTTTGAGATATCAACTGTAATTTGACCCTTCCACATTTTTACAAGGTTTGATCAGTAATATACCAAAAGTGAAGAAGTTGCATTGTTATGACAGTAATTATAATGTTGGCCAGATGATGATTCTTTAACTCACACTGAGTAGTAAATAAGAATGGTATGTCAAGAAGTCATTGTTAGTAAACCTAAAACTGCATAATCCTATCTCCCATTTTCACACAGAAAAAGTAAACAAAGGACAGGGTTCTCCCTTTCCTCTGTGTTTTCTGCTTGTTTTCTGTCTTCCCCTTCCTAGAAAACAATATGCTAAGCCAAGAAACTCAATGTGTTTGTCCAATGAAAATAAAGCACCAGGAGCTGGCAGGCAAATATGTAATCCCCTGACCTCCTCCAAGTATTTTTCCCCCAGCTCCATAGCACAGGGTAAGACAGGAGCTCTTCCACTAATGACAGAAGTTCTGTTTCTGTCAGGGCCAGCTCTTCTGGGAGCTGCATGAATTTGATACAGCCCTGTGGCAAGCTTCCAATTGTTATTCATATTAGGTTTGGGTTCAGGAGTAGCCTATTCCATGAATAAATGAAGGGCTACCTTAAGGAGGAAAGTAAGAAAAGATAAGGAAATACCTGTAACCTCACTGAAGAAGGCATTGTGTACGGGAACAGAGCCAGCATCTCACGCTGTTCACTTTGTAGCATCAAGAGTCTGCATATACAGTTTTGTTTCTTCCAGGAAACCTGAGCGATACTGGACAAAAAGAGTCAAAAAAGGGGGAAACAATGAGTGCTCTTTCTATCTAATGAGAAATTAGTGAAATGTTTTAACAAACTATAGTTGAACGTAGATCAGAAGTTTTCTTTAACCTTTCACCTAGATACTCAATCGACCGAAACACAGACCTGGAGAGATATTTCAATATTGATGCCAACAGTGGAGTCATTACAACTGCCAAGTCTTTGGATAGAGAAACTAATGCTGTTCATAACATCACTGTCTTGGCTATGGAGAGTCGTAAGTTACAATTTAAAGATTTTATACACAGAATGAACAAAAGCTTCAGGTTCAATTATAATAATTGCTTGATGGCATTGAATAAAAATATGAAAATGTAGACCTATATATCCAATCTCACTATAGATAATGTGGTTAGGACTGTGTTGTAAATAAGAGATAGGTATCTATCTAACACCTCCTCTGCCTCACACCCTGTGCAGTAATTTAGACCTGTCTCATTGCAGACAGGTATTTTATTCATTAAGACACATGTCCTCTGAACTCTGTGATTATCAGTTTACTGTGCAATACCCCTTTCACCACAGATTGGCAATTGTCCTGTACACCAGTAGAAAGCATAGGTCTGTATTGCTAAAATTCATGATTGCTTCAATTTGGGGATGTAATTCAGGTTTGAGAGGAATTACACCATGCCTGCAAATAAAGGTGCTTGATTCCTAGAACTAGATTCACTCTTACTAGTAAGAGAATTGCAGGGAGATTGACTTGGGTGGGTAGATGGTACTTTTCTTATGCTACCCACTCTTACAGGGAAGCCATAAATTATGTCATGGGCTCCCCTGAATTACTGAGGGGAATTAACTGAATAAATGCGTCTCATATCCATTCTAACCATGCCCCATCCAAGATAAATGGTACTATGCTGACTGACTGTGAGCCCACTCGATGTGGCAGGGTTTTTATGTCACCTCATTCCCATCCCCCCAGGGACTTTTTGCTCCTGAGGTTTGTATATTGAAATTTTAATTTGACCCCTATGGTGAAATTTGGTCCCACTGAAGTAAATGGCAAAACTCCCATTGTCTGAAAAAAGGCCAGGATTTCTACCCTAGAGTTGATTTTTCATTATGTTTTTAGGGGGTATTAATCATTTTGACAGGTGTGTGCACAAGACAAAATGCAAATGAAAGGCATATTGATCCAAAAAAATAATTTGTAAAGAGTCTTTGTTAGTTTATGTGTTTGTTTGTTTTGCACAGAGAACCCAGCACAGATTGGGAGAGGATATGTGGCCATCACTATCCTTGACATCAACGACAATGCCCCCGAGTTTGCCATGGAGTATGAGACCACAGTCTGTGAAAATGCTCAGCCTGGCCAGGTGCAGATCGATACTTCCAGATGTTTATTCACATTAGTTAGGCAGTAATTTCTTTTGAAATGATGCCAACTTTAAGATAAGACAGTCAGCTTATTGCAATACAAATGACACTTTGCAATGACTGCACAGCATAAACAAATATGAAACAAAGTCTAAAAACTCCACCATACTGGCTATGGTGAAAGAGCTGCAGAAATAAAAATTAGATGTGCACAAGCCGTGTAAAACTCCAGATGTCCTTGCATAGCAAAATGATGCTTTTTTTTGCTTGATTCTGTACAGGGATGAGCACCCTTAATTCCCACTGATTTCACTAGGCAGTAAGAGTGCTCAGCACTTCACTTCCTATATCCTCTAGCACTCCTAAAACTTAAATGTGGGTGACATAAGTTTGCCTGAATTAGGAAAAAGGGGTGTAAGGGGCACAATATCCTCTGTGACAGTTCTCTTGTATTAGAAATCGTACAAGGTTGCCCTCACAAGGTCTGACTTTCAGAGGTTCCGAGCACCCCTTGCACACATTGACTTCAACTGGAGTTGTTTGTCCTTGGTACCTCTGAAAATCAGACCCAAAGAGATTTATTCACATTGCTCCAACTCCTCACCCCCTAGAAAACTGGAGGCCGTTTTATTCCTGAAATTCACAGCATCCATGTACCATCCTGGATGCAATGGCCCTCTGCATGGAGGATTTCTACTTCTGTGCTATCTTCCAGAGTCTCAGCCTTCCACCTCTTTCATAAAAGACATCACTGTTCTGTCCATTTTTCAAAATTACAACAAAATTTAAAAATACAACAGAAATTAGCATGATGAACCTCATTTGCTCAAAAGAAACCTAAAATTGGACCAGCAGGAGTCTTTTAAGACATGAGAAATTAAGATGGACTGACCAAATTGCATATGAGTATCTGTCCACACTGTCCCCGGCTCTAATCAATTATTCCAGATACTCATGACCACATACTCACAATTTATCAAACTGCGGCCACTGGGAGCTGCGGGGGGCCATGCCTGTGGACGGTCAACGTCGTCAAAATGTCTTGCAGCCCGCAATCAGATTACGCTGATGGGTCGCAGGTTGCCCATCACTGGTCTAGTCTGTTATATTTTGTATGGTTTGTATGTTTCAGAAAATATTGATTAAATTAATATTCAATTCTGTTTTATTCATCCTTAATTAACTCTAAAATCTGGGCTTTACTTTTACACCTGTGGTTTGCAGACACAATGCGGCATTAATTGCACGCACAAATAACTGTGAGAGGCTTGTCTCTCTCTCTCTAGTGCTAGATTATATCCATTGTTATTTTCACACATAAGGTGTCCCCTTTCCAATACTATAAAACTCTTATTCCTATCCTTAATGAGTAGTGATATATTAGATCTTAACCTGTCACTGGATGAATATTGGCTACATAGTGCCTCAGGCCAGTGCACTTTGGTGTAGAGAAAGGAAAGGAAATGTATTTATCTTGCACCGTTTTCAGTGGGGAGATGGGAGATGAAAGTTAACGGTGTCTAAAATTGCTTACGAGATTGAAATGTTAGAACAAGGTGTTGGGGGCAGAATGCAAGTCAGATGGCTGAAGGTGCATGATAAATGCAATATATCACTTGACCATGAGCACTGTGTGCATAGGGTATGCATGCATATACTGTTTTGTATTTTATAAAATATAAAACTCAATATAACTTCAAATGAACTCTCTCTTTTCAGGTAATCCAGAAAATCAGTGCTGTTGATAAAGATGACCCACCCAGTGGTCACCAGTTCTACTTCAGTTTGACAGCAGAAGCAGCAAATAACCATAACTTTACTCTGCAAGATAACAAAGGTAAAAATATAAATGTTGTTGGGTGCCTTAGGGGAGCACTGACTTAGGTGCCTTAGGTAATCACCACCCTTTTTTCAGACACATAGTGATTATCATTTGGGTGAACTTCCCTGCCAGGGAGGATATTTAAAGAGCAATCTGCCCCCCTAAGTAACTTTTATCTAAAGATTATCTATCAAGAGGAAGAAACTGTTGTTTAAATCGTTTTGAGCCTTGAGCTAAACAGCGGGGCTTCAAATCTTTTTTTTTCCCCCAAGTGCCATTCCTCCCCTTTTTTTTTCTGTATTTATAGGTCTTTATCCAAATTAGATTTTACCTTGAGGGCAGTGACTGAAAAATGTCCTGGGCCTCATGTTTTATAAATATAATTCAGGGCATAAAGAAATGATCCCCAAAGACATGGCATAATGAGAATTCCTTTGGGGAAACCCCCCCACCTTTTCAGCAACTGAATGATGTTTTTGGAGGTGAAGGCTGAGTGCTCATTTTTTAGGCTACCTACAATATTTACATACACTGTCTAGGACTATTTCCCCAAAGATCTACACAAAAGACCATCATTGGCATCACATTCCCACTGGTGAAAAGAGATGAGAACACACTCCTAATTGGCGTTCTCATTAGTTGCTGTATACGTATGGCAGCTGGACATTGGCTGTCTGCTTAGCTAATGGTTGAAGCAAATAGAATACAATAGACCCCCATCTCACTGCTGCACTGCTCTATTTGCTCTATTTGCTCTGCAGTGTGAAATGGAGTAAAAAACTTGCTCTTGTTAATAAAATAAATGATTAACCATATGTTGAGTGAAAAGGTACTATTTTTATGGACTATTTTTCAAACTATATCCACACTTTGATTCACCTTTTGTCCTGAACAAAAAGAATACAAACTAAATATAAAATGAAATGAAGTGTCTTTCCTGGACCACAATACAAAAAATCAGTCTGTTGATAAAGAGCCTTATTCAGCTGTCCACAGTTTGTTTTTCCAATGTGCTTAACTTTACTTATAAGAACAATAATAGGGAAGTCAAGTAAGCATACGCGGAAGTGATTTTTATAGATCATGACCTAAAGACTCAAATGCATTTATTATTATTAATATTATTACTTAGAATACATTAGCCCTCTGAAATTCTAGGCAGAGTTCTGGGACACACACTGTGCAATGTACCATAACATTATAAAAATACACTCTCTTCCCTGAGAACATACAATCTAGATCAATACACCCCATGCCACAGCAATAAAGTCAACAGAGGTATAAGTAAGGGCAGAAATTGTCCGTTTTTGATTATCTAACTTTGTACATACCAGACTTGTGTGCTCAGAAATAATTGCTCATACTTTCTAATGGGTGTGTGCAAAAGTGTATATGTATTTTTTCATATGTACCACAGAGGGACAATAATCCCTGTATGTCAGGATTTGCACAAACACACACAGTTTTGTGCATCACTCTTTGAACATCTGGGCCTTTAAAGCACTTAAGCATATGCTTAAGTTTAAGTATGTTGGTGGCCTTGTTGAATTCAGTGGGACAATTAAGCATGGGTACAAGTGTTTACGGATCACAAAGTGATCATTTTACTGTAGTTAATATTAGGAAAAGTAAAATAATTGTGTGTTATTCTGAACTACTGAAACTTTAAAATGGGGAAGAAAAAGTCGCAAAAGAAGTCACTAATACACTGTTCAATTGTTTTAATATATTTTAAAACATGTTTAATAAAAAACATTTTAAAAGTGCAATACCTGCCAAATATACAGGTTTGATTCTTTATTATCCATTCATTTGTTGAGTGCAGTCAGGAACAATCAGCAAATGGTCATTTCTCACTGTCTTTCTTCAGGAGGGAAAAATTATTATTTATATCTCTTAAATTGTAGTACTAAACATTACAAATCAGTTGTGACAGCCATATCTCTTTGAGCAGCTTAATAACATTTTAAAAACCTATATTTGGGTGTTTGAGAGCTGTTAATTAAATCTCAGCTATTCTACTATTTTATTGTTACTAAAGGCTATATGGCTTTTTATTTTCTTATGAAAAGATACCTGAGATGTGATTATGGATTTTGAAGTGATTGGTTCCATTGCCATATGTCTTTAAGTCACTAAGTGCACCATTTTGAGGAGCTCAATTGTGACCTTGAATATATAAACTAATTGTCCTTTCTAGATCAGTTTTAAACTCCTGTACACTGGGTAAGCCTGAAACGTGTGCAGACTCCCATTATAGATTCTTGCATTATTTTTGTACACAAATAGGTCTAGGTGCATGCAGACAAATAATTAGATGTGCTATTACCTAATTGTGCATTTGCACACAAAATTATGTATTTGTGTGTGTGGTTGCCATGTTTTTTTTTATGACCCAAGCTGTGACAATGTGAATTTCTCCTCTTTTCCTCTTCCTGTGTGAATCTAACTTCCATTAATATCAATGCATATTTACGGTGGGGAAACAGAGCCTGTACAATTAGAAGTGAAATGTATGTGTTGATAAAGCTACTTAAAGAAACAAGTGAAGTGCAAATTTTTTCATTTAATATACTGTGCCCCACCCCTTCTGGGATTTTGCTTCATGAATGGGCACTGCAAGTGTGATTACAGTTTATAGGCCTCCACAATTCCAGCATAAGCCTTCCTGGTAATTATAGGCCTTAATGGTTTTTGCATGGGCTAGAACTAGATTCTCAAGCAGAACATATCATCGCAGCTCCTTATGGTGGATGGCCAGGAAAAAAAAGTTAATAAAATAATATAAAACTTAAAGTCCATCAGACAGAAAAAAAATGCATTTTTACCTGTGACTATTCCTATAGAAATTCTGAGTGTCTTATACTTATCTTTTTCTTCCTCTAGACAACACCGCATCTGTGCTAACCAGGAGAAATGGATTCCGGAGACAGGAACAGTCTGTTTTCTACTTGCCAATATTCATTGTGGACAGTGGCTCGCCTTCCCTTAGTAGCACCAATACCCTCACTATCAGAGTTTGTGACTGTGATGCCGACGGAATTGCCCAAACATGCAATGCAGAGGCATACATCTTGCCTGCAGGACTTAGCACTGGCGCACTTATAGCAATACTTGCTTGTGTCCTGACATTATTAGGTATGTCCTTGGTGTTTTGTTCATTGCACCCGAAGTACAGTACAACAACAAACAAACAAAGCCCCCTCATCTCGTTTATTGTTTATCCTCCTTTTTCTTTAGGGAAGAAAAGCTAATAATCCAGCAACAGAGGCATTTTATAAAATATAGGTAAATAATGTCAAAGGTAATCTCCCAGAAAGTAATGGTAGAAGGAATAATATCAGTTGTATCTGATACAATAGTTATAGATAGACGTTGCAGGTGAAAAAATGGATTTATGAACATCTCTCTCTTGTTGAACATAATATAGCTGGAGGCGTTCATATTACTTACTGAGTATATAGTATGCAGATTTATAAATAACAGTTTGTTTCTTTTAAAGATATTTATTTATAATATTTAATGATTTGCAAAGAGCAAAAGACTTACAGCAAATGTCACAAATTAATTTATTGATGAGAATTAGCATATTTAATTGAGTAGCATTTGTATGACGTCCTTTTGTTATACCTGCAGCTGTTAGCACAGTTGCATTTTACATTCTGTGGCAAAACTGAAACTAGAGAAGGGAGGGAGAAAAGGTGATTTGGAAATTGTGAAATCACACTAGAAGCTTAGTTGTATCAGGATTTCTCATTTCCCTGTGGAGACTAAAGTGAAACTGACTAGGCAGTGACAGTGTTAAAAACTCAAGATTGTGGAGTAGAAAAGGGAACCAAGGAGCTTCCCTAATCTTTTCACACCCAGTGCAAGATTCTGGTGCAGTCAGAGTCCCAATGTTGCTTGAGGCCCCAGCTGAGCACATGCTTAAGTGCTTTCTTGGATCAAGGCTTGTATGAGTACTCTTGGTTAGCATATCATCCCAAAAGGAGTGGGGAGATTGTAACGTCCACAGTTCGGTATCGTTGCCACAGAGGTAACTAAAATACAGAATCAGTTTAGGTGGTTCCAACCAATAGGCTTTTACTGTAGTTTCCTCCACTGTGTGTACAACAACTGGATCCAGCAGTGTCCCCTTCCTGGTGTTGGCTACTTTGAAGTCTCTAAGTGCAGTCCATTGCCTCTCCTTCCCTGCATAGAGCCTGCATAGTGAATTAGGTGCATTGGTGGAGAGCAGTCCACACCTCCCCAAAGAATGTCTTGTGCCTCCCGAGACGTCATATCTTCTGGTACTCTGCACTGCCCAGACAGGCTCAAAACTAACAGGCAAAGACTGCCTGGATCACTGTTAATGGAACGATAAAACAACAAAAGTATTGAGAACCCAGTCAATTTACACAGTGGTTGTACACAGGTTGTAGTGTTTCCTGTTTCTGGAGTTTTAAGCCTGTGACAGGCAAAGTATGAAGCTTTTCAAATTTGTTCTTTACTCATTTTGCTGTACTTAAATTGCTCCTTCACTACTTAAGAACAGTTTGTAAGGTTAATAAAGTTAAAAATGGAATGGAGCCATATGGAAAAAAATATTACTGCCCTGATCGTCAGCACAACTAAAGAAAGTTCCTGAACACATACATGCCCTCATTCATACATGCCCTCCCATATTTGCACATTTGGATCAGTGACTAAGGGCCAGATCCTTATCTAGTATAAATTGGTGTTGCTTGGTTGAAGTCTACAGGGTGGTGCAAGTTTGGCCCAAAGTGATTTACAGAAATACAATTTCTGTACTCATAGAAAGCCATTCACCCAGCACTGACCATCATTTCTGGCATATAAATAAATGAAACAGTTATTTTCAAAGACCTGTAAAAACATACCATGGTTTACAGGATTGGTGTTTGTGTGTGTGTTTCTTAAACAGGAGACAGTGTTTCTCAGGGAAGATATTCAGTAGAGATCCAACTTGTTAGTTGTCAAGTTACCAGGTAGTAACTTGTTTATTCCATTCAGTGCAACAGGGTTGGAATGCAGCAGATAACTCATGGCACCACAGTGCTCCTTCTCATCTCTTTGAGACTGTTCACAAGCACTGGCAAAGAGAAGAGGAGAAGATCTCGGAACGTATTATCTAAATAATTTGTTCTGCAGCATATGAGGGACATGTCTGCTTGTTGCTTGTCTCTTGATGTTAGGTGTCAAAAGAATTGACATTCACTACATTTTGTGGGCTTTCAAAACTGGCCATCTGAATATCGCCACAAAGCTCACTTTTACTTTTCTGAATGGACATTTGCATGGCTGAGCCCCTTACCACTATCTGCCTATGAAGTCACATTTGGATGCTTACATGCAAAGCTGCCGGTGCATGTTAAACAGCTGACATTGAAGTTGTCCTGTAGTGAATGCCAGAGTTAGAGCCTCAAAGTAGAGAGGCCAGAGGGGTGAGCTTTCCCCGCCCCTAATCTGACTGATGAAGATTGATTTCTAAACTCCATTCCACAAGAAAGTTCCAATAGTCGGTCGATTACTTAGAAAAGCTGCACAGTATCAACTCTGCAGCAGAGCTGTTGTTTTCAACAAAAACATGGCTGTAATTTATGCTATGAAAATACATATGAAAAGTACCATGCTGGGTGTCATTCACTTTATATTGTATATAATTCTTTTAAGAAATAAGAGAGGAAATCTTTAACTCCTTTGAAAATTATATGGTAACTTCAGTGTAATTTATTTTTCAGTTAACATCTCACAGATGCAATAACAAGTGTTTTTAGAATAAGCATTTAACATAGTGTGTAACTATAATTTTATTATATGTAAAAGTTCACAAAAAGAAGTATTTGCATGTAAAGTTACATATAACTTATTTCCACAGCTCAGGAATTTCCATTACATTGAAACAGCAGGTAGAATCAGAATCTGGTTAGTAATGTGCTTTCCCTATTGGTAGTTCCATACTTGAAACGGTAACCCACCGTC
The DNA here is from genome assembly GCF_009764565.3 of Dermochelys coriacea. NCBI lineage: Eukaryota > Metazoa > Chordata > Testudines > Dermochelyidae > Dermochelys > Dermochelys coriacea. The sequence goes on from NC_050069.1 coordinate 95,478,896, forward strand.
AGCACCCACTTTCCTATCCCATTCTAAAAAAAGGTCTTTGCACCTCATTGTATACACTTCTATATGCTATATTATATATTAATACAACAATTAAACTTCCAAAAGTAGATTTAAAAATTAAAATAAAATTAGATACAAATTGTTTATGAATTGTTAATATTATTGTACTACAAATGGGTCCTAATGAGTTCAGGGACTCTGTGCAATTTTGTTACAAATACATTGTAAGACACAGTCCCTGTCCTAAAGAGCTTACATTCTAAATAAGAGATGGACACAGGATGTGAAACTGACTCAGAGATTATGGCCTATATTTCTTAAGTAAATGGTGTTTTGGGGTGAGTCAATATTGGGATACCCAACCTGAGATACCTTGAAGGGGGGATGATTTTCGGATGGTGCTAAGAACCTGTGCTCTGAAAATCATCCCCCGCTAAAATCTTTCAAATTGGGCATACAACATTACCAGTCACTTTTGAAAATTTAAGCCAGGTTGATTTACTCAAGGTCACCCTGAAAACCTGTGCAGATCTGGGAACAGATCTCCTAGTCCCAATCTCCTTTAACCACAAGAGCTATCTGATTGCACTGGCCACGAGAATATATGAATTAGAAGGCTACTGAGGCATTTCTTAGATGGTTGAAGATACCCAGCCTTTAGCTTCAGGATTCATAACACATCCAAGGCATGAACCAATAGTTTACTAATTCAAAGCCTGATGTGGTTTATTGCTATATTAGAGAATAAGCTTAAGGGACTGTTGTATGGCAATGGGTATTAGGTGCACGACATTTTTTATAGCCCTGTTTGTGGTCCTCTCTTCCGGGTTGTCTGTTGGCTATTATTACATCTTTATAATGATGCAGCAATTGCCTTGAGTACAAAATGAATGTGTAGAACAAAAACAGAGACAGGGAGACATGCTGGGTGACAGCCTACTAAGATAAGTGAGAACTTCAAATGTACACATATTGCACAATAGCTTTGAGAGGCAGTGACTTCAGCAGGAATATACTTGGGACTGGTCTACACACAGTTTTTGCATTGACTGAACTGTATTTGTTCAGAAACAGATTAAGGTAAATGCTTACAACCCTTACTATGGTTGCAATGACAGAAAGGTGTTAATTATTGGCATAGCTGATTTTGACAAAATGTATCCAAACAAGCTGTGCTGATATAAATACATTTATATCTGTATAACTGCATCCACATAAGGGCATTGTAATGATTTAACTCAATTGCTTTTTTCTACCAAACTAGTTAAATGGGTACAAAATCTGAGTGTAGTCCCAGCCATTAGTTGTTCTGGTTATTCATGGATTAGTTGTTTGTAACAAATGGTATTAGTTGTTTTGCTTATTAAATATAACAACCAGTGATGTTATTGTCGGTGTGGTTGTTTAGAGTTAATATGTATACCTAATGCTTGCATTATACTTTTATTTCCATTCTACAATCTATAAAATTAGCTTTTCTAGTCTTCAGTCAGGCACTCTTTACCACTTTGATCACTGGTTCTGTGATGAACATGGGAAAGGAAATAGGCCATAATGGGAAACAGACTACATTTAATATCAGACGTGCTTGCTTTAGGTACCACAGATATTTGGTTTTGGACTGTAATAATTTCCACAGTCCCTGCAATGCATCTTAGGCTTTATTCATTCAGAGGTTAAACATTATTGTTCATAGCTGCTGGAGTAGTTAGAAATTAATAATCTCTTAAAGCCATCTAAATGCTAAAATGTTTAACCTTTTGAAAGACTTCATATTTTTCTTGGCTTCAAGCAAGAGTGGAATGTACAAGGCATACTACATAAAACATTCATTTTATCTTGATTTTTATTGTACCTCTAGGCAGGCATATCTACGAAGTTTCATATTTTTCACTTATTAGCAGGTATTTAAATCTCAAAATGAAGTCTGCTCAGCATGACAGGAGTGTGAAAACACATTTACACTTGAGTAAAGGAAGTGATTAGATGCTTGTTACATGGCAATAAAAATTGCCACACTGACATGGTAAAAAATATAAAAGAAGAACTAAAAGATGGAGAAAACCCTTAGTGATCTTAAATTAAATCAGATTTATCACTGATAGCAACATAATTTGTCTTTCATTTAAAATATCACTTTTAGTAAGAAAACCTGTTAAGAGTGAAATTTAACCATTGCATGTAGGAGATAGATAGATAAGATTAGATGGGGGAGAGAGAGTGTACATATTATGTTCACCATACTATAATTTACAACAAAACAGATTCTGCTAATACAAAAATGTTTGGAAACTACTCTAAATCTCTTTTAAAGGTCAAACTCCTAATATTTCAGACTTATGTAAACATGGCTCCGAATAGTGTTCACCAAACCATTGCCGCCTCAAAGTAATGTGTGTCTTCTTGTACCAGTAGATGTCATGCAAAAAATAAAGGCTGGTGCTGCAATAATTCACAATCACAAGGCATCTGCTAATAGATGGATCATTAGATGCATGCCCTGTAGCTATTACATGAAAAATAATGCATTGCTTACTATATTTGTCAAAACGAGAAAACTTCAGGAAGAAAACTTGTTTCAGTCTTACTTTTAGAAGGCACAGAAGGTGCCCAGGAAGGAACTGCAAAGACCGACCTTCGAAGTCTGATTTTGCTGTAGGCCAATTTGACACTGGACTGGAAAAGCTACTTAAGGAGGATGGTGTGGTACTTCTAAACAGAAAAGAAGTCTGAATGGTTTTGAGTTGCTTAGGTATTTTTACCACCTGACCCACATCTTAAATTATGCCCTGCGTGTAGCTTGACTTCTTGGTAGAAAATACCTCCCTGAAAAGATGTTCTTCTGAGGATGATGTACTGCATTGATGTCACACATGAGAATACCTAGGGACAGTTCACATAGTTGGGGAGTGTCCCAAGGTAGTTATTTATGTATTTAATGCCGATAATTTGTCTTTGGGTTAATGGTGTCTAATTTATATTTCATTATGTAGTATCTCAGTTCAACTACTCTTATTATTGTGGTATGTCCTAATATCACTATATGTCTGGTTGTGCTTCTGTTTATATTATAAAACCTTATATTCAGTGTTTTGCATTCTGAAACAAAAGTTCAGTCCATGTAGAAGCATGGCATGCAAAGAATCAGCCCAAAGGAGAACTGAGTTCCTTTAAAACAAAACTGATCTAAATTAGCTTTCAGGAACTTTTCCCTTCAAGAAGTCTGTGTAACATCCAGCAGAAGTACGTGAGTGCTGTGGGGTGAAGGATATAACCCCGGATCATGTATTTTTTTACAAAAATGTATTCTTAGGATAGTTTAAAAATAGCACCAAGGCACAATGCTATGAGATAGGGTGGAAGAGCAGCTTTACCACTGAATGTCTTCTGATTTTTACAACCTTAAGAATACATTATAGCTGCCACTAATCCCATCAAAGTTATTCAGATGCTTCAAAGTTAAAATAAAAAAATCATTTTTAGGAGGATAAGTAATAGTCTGTCATGTCTCAGACATGAATGTAGTATTCACATTAGTCCCTTCAAATTATGTTTATGAATAGTACCTGTTTGTTTACCAAAAACATATTTAAACTGTGAATGACTGCAAGTATATTATATGCCTGGAGTGAATCCCCTCCTTATACTTTGGCTAAATCTCTATAAATTAATCTTGGCTTTTAAGATGAAAAAAAGAAACCCGAAGTATCAGAATTTTTTAAATCATTACTTTAGGGGTTGATCCAGTAAACACAAGCAGCCTTAGCAATTCTCATCGGATATTCAAAGACACCAACTATAGTATTTTGCACATTAAAGCAAAGTGCAGTCTAAAACAGAGATGCTTTTAATCCATGAACTCAGGTTTATATTAGACATTACTTAACAACTCAGAGTTTCCCAATCAAGGAACAGGTATTTTATCAGTGAACCTATGGTGGCATACTTTAATTCAATCCCTTCCCAAACTACGGTTGTTAAAATCCATGCAGTATCTTTATGAATGTTCTTTTACCACTTGAGCAATTAGGAGTTCAGAAAAAGGTCTCTTTTTTCATTTTGTGGCTGTAAGATTGTAATAATCAGCCTCAACTGGCTCTTAAATTTATGTTTAGCAGATAGCGTGGGATATAGCAATAAAGGGGGGAGGGATAGCTCGGTAGTTTGAGCATTGGCCTGGTAAACCCAGGGTTGTGAGTTCAATCCTTGAGGGGGCCATTTAGAGATCTGAGGCAAAACAAACTGGGGATTGTGCCTGCTTTGAGCAGGGGGTTGGACTAGATGATGTCCTGAGGTCCCTTCCAACTCTGATATTCTATGATTCTATGATTCTAAGTCAGAATTACTGTGGAAATATATTCTGTAATATCTTAAAGGTCTTTGTTTAAAAGCCATTTTAGAACCTACTAGTGACTCAAAATCTAACTGCACGATGTGGATATTGTGTTCCTTGGATAAGGAAAGGATCTGTATGGTGTAAACTGAGGAATAGTTCCACTACTGGGAAAGATCTGAGTGGAGGATAATTCAAACTTTAGCATCAGTAAAACTTTGGTCTTTTGTGTTCCAGTGCTGGTCTTGCTGATTGTCACCATGAGACGGCGGAAAAAAGAGCCACTCATTTTTGATGAGGAGAGAGATATCAGGGAAAACATAGTCAGATATGATGATGAGGGTGGCGGAGAAGAAGACACGGAGGCTTTTGATATGGCTGCCTTGAGAAACCTCAACATCATCCGAGACACCAAGACCAGAAGGGATGTGACTCCCGAGATTCAGTTCTTGAGCAGACCAACTTTTAAAAGTATCCCAGATAATGTCATTTTTAGGGAATTTATCTGGGAGAGACTAAAAGAGGCTGATGTGGATCCCTGTGCCCCGCCATATGATTCCTTGCAGACATATGCCTTTGAAGGAAATGGCTCAGTGGCTGAGTCACTCAGCTCTTTAGATTCCATCAGTTCAAACTCTGATCAGAATTATGATTACCTCAGTGACTGGGGGCCTCGTTTTAAACGACTTGCGGATATGTATGGAACTGGACCTGACAGCTTGTACTCATAGCCTTGGAACCTTTCTATGTAAATGCATTGAAGAAAAACAAAAACAAAAACTTAACATCTGGACTAAGGCAAGTTGTAAATATTTCTCCATTTTTAACCTTTTAGGTTTTTTTGCCTTGGTGAAGCATATTTTCATTAGACTTGTCCTAGGGACTGCACTGACCACACAGATCCTGAGCATTTGATGGCATTTTTGATAAAATTAGATGCTCAGACATATCCAAATAGATAGCAACCCTCATATACCTGCAGAGGCAACTAACTTCTAAGAGTATGTCGCGCACTGTGACTTCAATGAGCCAATGATACCCTATAGATGCCTTCACAGTACTGCCACGTCTAGATTGTAAAGTCTCTAATAAGGGATAAGTAGAAGAGGAAACAAACAAAACACAATATCTCATTCAAAACAGTCTTACAATACTGTAGTTTTCTGATTTAAAAAAAATTGGCAAATTTTATTTACAGTGTTGCATGCAGCTTGCTTGCTCAAAAAACTCCAAACAAACAAAAGACCAAAAAAAAACCAGCAGAATATTTGTATTGGTGGTGAAGAGAGCTTTTTAATCAGAAATCTCTGTAAATACCTAGGTTATCAAAACAAACAAAAATAATTGCAAACCAGGCTAAGAAAACCTGCAATATTTGTCATCATCTTACTGAAATAATTTACAATCCCCATAAAATAAAAAATATGGAAAGGGATTCTTAAAGTTGAAAATGGGCTTGTGATGCCTGTGTAGGTACGCAAAATTTGCTGTCTATTTGTTATTTTTTATTGTCTCTTCTGATTTGTGCAGGAGAATTTATCTTTTTTTTTTAATTTGACATATAGAGTTATATTTATTTTGGAGCTCCAGTCTCCACTAAATTCAGGTCCATTTTACTGCCTCATGGTATTAGATGCATCAGAACATGCTGATTTTTCTCCAGTCTCTGATACATGAAGGAAATGAAGCATGGAAATGGAGAAATTACAGTAAAGCAATCGAGCCCGCCATTCATCTCTCAGAAAGGAGCACAGCTACAAGGACACACAGTCATTCTTCTGAGCTATTACCATGTCTGAGACATTTGAATAAAATATTTGTACATTGCATTTTCAAAAGAAGACTCAGAGGTAGTTGGGAGTGTCTTTAGTGCGAGATTTAGTTTTCAAGGTCACATGTCCTATGCGCTTGGAAGACTTTAAAGACCGTGCTTTTTTCTCCCCTTCTCTTTTGCTGTTAATGAATCACAGTAAAAGACTGTTTAAAATTTCTTTCATATGTTAAGCAATGTAATGCTATAAACTCAGAATCCATCTTTTGATCCTGATTCACGTAAGTATTTTCCCCAGAGGAATTAACTTCACAACACATAATTTCTAGACTGATTCAGGAGTGCCAAAATAGAAGGACAATTGCAGTAGGTTAAAATATTGTACAATTTTGAAGTAGGGTTTCTTAGAATAAGACTTTTTTTATAATTCTGACAATATTTATACTTCATCTTTCATGATTTATTATTAGAAAATAAGGCATATATTCAAGTAGTAATAATGTTTCTTTTAATATTCTTTCCATTTTTTTCTTTTTGAAGCATATGTAGATGAGTTCCTAAATAAGGCCCTGATTTTACAAACATTATTCATGTGTTAAATTTCAGTGACTTGACTTTGCTAGGACTTCAGCATAAGTGCTGAAGGGTCGGGGCCTAAGTATGCCACAAGTAGTTCACTCTTCTTTCTGAAAAGAGGAGCCTTACAGTGAAATCCTAATGTATGGATGCACATAGTGATGGGGGAAGATATCCTTAAGGCTTTGTAATTCTTGCAATCCAGCATTATCAATTAATTATGTGAAAGTGGCCTTCAGCCTCATTAAAAACATAATTTTGATCATCTGCAACAGAGTTATTTAGTTTGGATAACATTTTTGTAGACAATCATTGCTTCATGATCAGTAGATTTGCTTATAGTTGTATTAAATCTATATATATAGAGAGAGAGAGAGAGAGAGAGAGAGAGATGATCGATTTTGTAATGGAACTGAAAGATATTTACCCATGACTTTTAGTCAAATATGTAAGATTTTCAATAAAAGAAAGTGAAAAAAGTATCAAGCGTATGCAGTTCAATAAAAGGAAGGTGTTATGTTGGTGTTAAATCAGCAAGGTGCTGGGAGAACAATTTTATAATAATCTCCTTGTTGATGGGAAGATAAAATAATTCATGCATTTGGATTATGAAGTCAAAAGTGCTGATTTTAGCACATATCGCTCAAAGGAGATTTCAGTATTATTTAAGTAAACAGCACAACTGACTTGCTTTTTTTCTGTTTTATATTTACAAAAACAAAGTATATCCCCTTTCTCATAAAAATGTGTCAGCTTTGCCTTGCATTTGCTATGGGAAGAAATCTGTTCCACTTTATTTAATGCATTGAAAATTCTTGCATTTATCCATTTTCCATTATACAATTTGAAGATGATCCTGAAACTCTGTTGTTACACTACACACATTTGTCTGCTGGGTATAAAAATATTATATTTAAAAAATCTCTAATATTTGATGAGAGATATTACTATAGTATATATAATGCTATTTTTAAAAGGACTTTTCACAGTGTATCACAATTATGGTGTTTCATAGTTTTTCATTGGATTAAAATTCTTTATTTTAGGGGGGGGTTGTTGTTGTTGTTGTGGGACCTAATGTTGAAAGCCTTATTAAAGACTAAGTGGCTGACTAAATATAAGATCATAAGGATGGCTAAAATGGATCAGACCAATGGTCCATCTAGCTCAGTATCCTGTCTTCTGACAGTGACCGGAGCCAGATGCTTCAGTGGGCATGAATAGAAGAGGGCAATTCCGAGTGACCTATCCCCTGACATCCAGTCCCAGCTTCTGGCAGCTGGAAGTTTAGGACATCCGGAACATGGAGTTGAATTCCTAACCACCTTGGCTAATAACCATTGATGGACCTATCCTCATAAACTTATCTAATTTTTTTCTAAATGTGACATCATGACATCCCAGATTGACTTGTGTGAAGAAATACTTCTTTTTGTTTGTTTTAAACCTGCTGCCTATTATTTTATTGGTTGACTCCTGGTTCTTGTGTTATGTGAAGGGCTAAATAACATTTCCTTATTCATTTGCTCCTCACCATTTATGATTTTCTAGACCTCTATTGTATCCCCAGCTTAATCATCTCTTTTCTAAGCTGAACAGTCCCGATTTTTTTAGTAAAAAGAAAAGGAGTACTTGTGGCACCTTAGAGACTAACAAATTTATTAGAGCATAAGCTTTCGTGAGCTACAGCTCACTTCATCGGATGCATCGATGCATCCGATGAAGTGAGCTGTAGCTCACGAAAGCTTATGCTCTAATAAATTTGTTAGTCTCTAAGGTGCCACAAGTACTCCTTTTCTTTTTGTGAATACAGACTAACATGGCTGCTACTCTGAAACCAATTTTTTTTAGTGTCTCCTTGTACAGAAGCTGTTCCATACCCCTGTTCATTTTTGTTTCCCCTCTGTACTTTTCCAGTCCTAAACGGTGAAAGTAAATGGCACTACTTCTTTTTGTGTGTCCCACAAGGACAATGGAACATTCCTGAAGAGCTCTTTTGAACAGACTTTTTACAAAGTTTTCATGAACATTTTGAAAATATCTAACTAGCTCTTGTAGTTAATGAGAGTTCACTGAAGTCCTCATTTGGCAGAATATCAAACAATCTGCCACCAATAATTAAAATGTAACTCCTTCCTGTTCCCGCCAAGTCACAACTGAGTTGTATGGTGTGCATGTCTAGCTGAAATTCCCCGAGGCCTTTACAATTGTCTAGCAGGACTATTGACAAAGTCTGGGTAAAGCTGTCACACTCAGGTGAGATTATGGGCCAGGATCTTCATTCTGCTATAAACGTACGTCCACTGTAATCAGTGGAGTTACTCTTGTGTAAAACTGATATAATGGAGTGAGTAATCTGACCCTATATTTCTTATTACCAAAGGAATAAGGTCTGTATCTACACAGTACTAATATTCAAGATAGATCTCAGTCCTTCTTGAAATAAATGATCCCGTTAGATGGACTGATGTGATCACTCCAGTATTTTTACCAGGTGTCATGACATCAACTGTTACGAAAACAGATTATTAAGGATCAAAGATATTATTGCTTCTGTTGTGTTTGTTCTTTTTCACTGTTTGAGTTTTTTTTCTTCAAGGATTTCTCTCTTGAATCTTCAGAATTACTTTTCTTTATTGATTTTCTGTGTATGCACACTTGTCAATATCAAAACGTTTCCCGTTCCTCATTTCTTGTACAGATTACCGGTGAAACCATGTTGTGCAATATAAAATACCAATCACTTATGTTTCCAGAGTACCCACCACTGGATGACACAAAGTCAAGTGGTGTTTTCTGACATGGTCATCATGAAAAGCAAATACATTCCAAACCACACAGTTGTATGCACTTGTAAGAATACTGCAGAGCTGAAATGGGAACACACTGCTGTTGACTGTGGTTTCCAGCAAATCTATGATCAAATTCATCATTGTAGCTGATCACATGGATGACTTTTTTATAAGGAGAGCACTTCTCCTTGAAGGGCTATGCCCATTTTAAAAGTCTGTGCATAGTTATACTGATCTGAGGAATGCTAAGCAGCTTCACATTCACATCAGCACAGATAGCTGAAATAAGGATCACACATAAATGATACCTAACTGTAATATAGCACTTTTTCATCCATCCAGCTCAAAATGCTTTGCAAAAGGAGTGAAACATCATCATCCCCATTTTACAGATGAGGAAAGTTAATGAAAGCTAGGAATAGAATTCAGGTCTGCTGAGTCGCAGTTCAGAGTCCTGGCCATGACATCATATCCCCTCCCACATTGTCCCATCTCGGCACATAGATCAGTCTTGCATATAAACAACTGTGTCTTAACTCAGATTCATCACAAGTGCAGCAGGAAACGTTCAGCACTGTTCACAAAAATGATTTTAGGGATGGCTAATTGTCCTTGTGTTCTCTGAGCTACAAGAGTCAGAGATCAAAACAGGAGTCTGCCTTATCCAGCATATCCTCTAATGGCTCAATTTGCTGTGTGAGACAAGCTTGCCAACCAGTGTGTGTAGGAAAGCACTCTGGCTAGGGAAAAATGTCATAGTTTAAATTACGTTTTGGCTTGCTAGGGAATCATTTTCTATAAGATGAGTGGGATACTTGAAAATACAGGAGAGGAGTTGCATGAAATCTGCAAACTCGTAGATCATATTGTTACTATCAGAAAACAACTGGACAAGTATTGCCTGAAGAAATCAACTTACCTAATTATTCTGAAGATTCTGCAACAAAAGCAAGGGATGTGTGGAAATCACAAGAAAGAACAAGTACAAAGTACTTCTATCAAGTGAAATCCTGTTGTCATTTTGACTAACATCTTCTGACTGTTTGCTCCAGCAGCCGTAATAATGATATATATAGGCCTTCTGCTGCTTCTTGCGAGGTATCTTCACTTCCTCTTTGCAAACTGAATACCTGAACTGAAGAGAACATTGGAGAAACCTAAAGTACTAATATTGTAAACATAGATATTGCTCTCTATAAACTCTCAAATCAGTGGAACATTTGCTGTCAAGTAAAATATAGTGAAAATATTTCTTTATGTATACAGATTGTTCTAAAGAACCGGAAGCCAATGGGGTAATGTATCATTATGCATTTTATCTTTATTCTCATTAGATCCCAATAGGGAAAACACAGCTCCTGCAATTAAATGTGCATTTAACCATCCCACACACTTTTTTTTATGTAAAAGGACCCAGTGTCAGTGTGTATCCCAAAGAATCAGGTCAAAGAATCTTCCCTAAAACCTTAGGCCATCCCTATGCATAATAGTGTGATAGCAGTGAAGAATAATCATTTACATGTGTTGGTGATTGTATCACAGGCCCACCCCAAAAATGCTATGATTGGCTTTGACAGGAAAATCTGGTATGCTTATAATATGTTTGACACAAATGAATTCAGGAAGTGTTGGAAATATTTCTGGAACTCCTATTCCCATGAGATTTATAGTCCATTTGTTGCATACCTGCCGTAGTCTCAAACTAAGAACACAGAGAAGTTCACTTTACTTACTACTACTGTGAAGTTCCTCTGAGATGGAATGATTTAGCCATTCTACTTTACATGCAGCAACATGCCACAGTTTAAGTTACAAGAGAATTTTAAGTAGGAAGAAGCAACTGGGATTTTATTTGAACCCTGTTACTCTTCCAAAAAGCACAATGCTAATTGCCAAACAGATCCTAGCTCTCCTTAGTTACAAGACTCAACAGCTTGTAAGTTGCTGGGCCCCTCACTTCTCCCAACTATAAGGGATGAGGGAAAGAGAAGAACCAACCCAACCTTGACTTCTCCTCTGCTGGTTCCTAGAGAGAGATCATGAGTCAGCATAGCTCCTCCATCTACTTTTCTGCCTCATAAACGTTAGTGAACTTATTCTTACAATATCTCTAGGAAGGAGGTAAGTTTAAACCCTATTTTATGGATGGGAACGGGAAGTACTGAGTAACTAAAGTGGCACACTGATTCTGTGGCAGATCCTAAATTGAAATTCTCAATCCTAGTCTTGTTCCTTAATCACAAGAACCATCCTTCCTCTTCTGGATGTAAGAGGAAAGGTATCTCCTTCTCTCATCTCAGGGGTTGGGGAGAAAGACCTATACACAAAGGAGCATCAGATGACAAGGTGTTATAGTGACCATTGATAAGGTTAAATCTGTCATTAACATCACCATTCATATGGTACTCTAGGGCTAATACTTCACCTTCAGAACAGTGTCATTTTGTACTAGTTTTATTAATAACGTTTAGGTGTTTAGCAAAACTAAACCTTAGGATTTTTTGAGGTTTATTACCTTTAACATGGTTTCTTCACTATAATTTATAGCATTCACTATATCTATGTGCAGAAAGAGAATAAAATATAGAAAATTAAACTGAACCAGCACATGTGCAAAATGCCCTATGTACACTGACATTTATTGCCTTCCTTTAATTACTGCTTTGCCTCAGTACTCCCCAATACACTGAGAGCTTTTCTTCTTATTGAGATTAACTACTCATCAGTTAGGCATAAGTGTGCTATCAAATTAGACATTCAAGCCACATTAGACCATTAGAGTCTGACAAGATCGGGCAGTCTGAATTGTCTTTTTATTTCCTTACTGATTAAAAAAACAACAACCCTACTGCATGAAAAATAATATCACGCTGATGAGGTGGTGGTAGGAAGAAAGACGTGTCCATTAATACACAAAAGATGAAGGGTAAAATCACCCTCAGTGAAGGATAGTAAAGGGAGAGTGATAAAATGACCATTGAAACTGGCAGGAGAAAGGATAGTTGGTCAAGTTCGATGCTCTCTCCTTTCTAGCATTGCTTTATTCCCCTTCCTCTGTTATGAGTTACTTTTCCTTGTCCTGCCATCAACCAAGCATCATCCACATATTTTATGGTACTACACCTATCTTACTAGGATGTTTTTAATGGCATCATCTAGTTGCTTTCAACAGAGTGCACTTAACCTTGATGTCACAGATAATACACTTGCTCTCACAAGTCATTTCTGAAGATTGATATCTCTGCACACACTAAATATGAATAGTGTTGCAAGAGGTTTATATTTTTGCATGATGTACAATACTGACTGAGAAAATAGCATTTCAGTGTTTTCTAAAATCCAGAAAATGTGCTTGTGATGCTGTAAGAGATCTTCATGTAGGGCCAGATTCTGATGTCCTTACACACACTGAGTAATTCACAGGCAATTCCATTAACTTCAGTGGGACTAACAGTGGAGTAGGGTACTATTCAAGTGTATCACAACCCTACCTGTTTGTGTGGGGGGGTCACTTAATTGTCATTTTTGTTCTAATAAATGAAATAAATAAAGGGGGGGGAGGTAAGGAGGACAGAGACATGAAACAGAAATGTTTTGCCTTGCTGCTTTCATTGCTTCAAAAATGATCCAGTGACAAAAGGGAGTGGTTTTGCAGGAATAAAATTTCCCCAGAGAAAATGAAATTGCCCTATGAATTAAAAAGTTCCAGTCTTAATAATGGATAATAATAAGAATGATACCAGATAGCAAGCTTAATGGGAAGTATGAAATTTCCAAAAGCAACATGTTTTTGCCAATGGGTATTTACCCATACTGATCCTTATCAATGAATGAATTCCTCAGAAGAAATGCATTTTGTTGTTGCTGTTAGTATATTTAGTAGGGAATAGCTCCATGTCTTTTGATGTTTTGGTTTTTTTCCCCCTTCAGTTCCTAGCAGTGTTTGACTGTAGCATACAGCACACACCCACAGGGATGAAAAGGTGTCCTTCCTCTGATGGTATATGGTAAATCCAAGGACATTGCAAGAATTCATGCAATGTATGAGGTTAAAAATTGCTTCCTCTCATTTGAACTAAATAGGCTAGTGGAAAGATGTGTGTTTCTGTGTTCTTTTTGTACAATTCCTGTTGGTCCCCAAGACACAATATGATTGAGGTTTTTGTTAGATATCATTTTTCTTTTTTGGGTACTTATTAACTTATTCTCCCTCAGTGAATGTGTATATGGTGTAGAATAAGCAGGCAACACAGCTGAAGCTTGGAAATAAGAAAAGGGATGTAATAGTTTCTTCCTCTTTACTATTGGGTGATCTTGGCAAACTGGTTGCAAGGAAATGAAATGCTCATATTTGCAGAAGGGACAATTATCCTACAATGTACAGGGATCAGCAAACTTTGGCATGCCGCCCGCCAAGGTAAGCCCCCTGGCAGGCCAGGCCAATTTGTTTACCTGCCACATCATCAGCCAAACCTGCGGACACGGCAGGTAAACAAACTGGCCCGGCCCGCCAAGGGGCTTTACCCTGGTGGGCTGCATGCCAAAGGTTGCCGATTCCTGTCCTACAACAATACAAAAATATAAAAATAAAAATTAATAATGGTGAATAATTAATCATAAAAATAGATGAATAAACCATAATCCAATTCTTATGACATGGCAGAACCCAATACCAATTATTAGAACCAAATATCAACACCAATAACTGGAAGCCAAAGTTTAACCTAGACATTCTGGTCCAGATGCTGCATCACTTGTATGAAGTGACTTTTATTCAAATACCTGGCAGCAGACCTGGTGATGAATCAAAACTCAAAGTGCTGCACTCTCATGGAAAGATCCTGAGATAAGCAGCAGCCTTAGGATTTCCATTTTCCTTGAGGGTGGAAAATAGTTTCATATGGAGTTGGAGGTAAGGGGTTACATTCAAGCTGTGCACATCTATATCTAAGGGCAAAAATTTGATCCTACGAGCATTGCTGCAATTGGATGATTAGTTGAACACCATTTTAAAGAACCCCTGGAGGCTGGAAGAGGAATTCTATTATAGTACTGAATGTAGGGTGACCAGATGTCCCAATTTTATAGGGACAGTCCCAATTTTGGGAGCTTTTTCTTATATAAGCACCTATTACCTCCCACCCCCATCCCGATTTTTTACACTTGCTGTCTGGTCACCCTAACTGAATCATGCTACAGTGGAAAAAGTCATCAGTCTCACAATGAAAGGGGGATGATTCACTGTGTTGTAATGATGGTTTCAAAGGACATAGAGAAAGAAATTGTAGTTGTGGACATTTTAGAAAACAGGAATAAAATGTAAGAGGTATGAAATGTTTAATATAGTGCATGAAAAAAGGTCATTAGGCTCACCAAGTTTCACAACATGATAACATAGTTGTGTCATCTGCTGGTGTATATCAGCAAGCATTGAGTTCAGTCAAGCTACACAGGTTTACAGTAGCTGAAGACCTGGCACAACATTTTCAGGTAAAGGTAACAACTGTGGTAGGTCTACCATTTCTGTATGCACATAGATGCATATCTGTAGTTATTCTTTATTGAGACGATGTGTGGCTGTGTCTAAATCTTGTCAATTCTTCCTTTATATCTTCTGTAAGGTAAGGCCTTTCCTCTCCATCCACACAGCTAAAACTCTTGTGTATGCTTTTATCTTCTCATGTCTCAGTTATTGCAACATCTTTTTCTCTGGCCTTGACAAACGCATTCTTGACCTGCTCAGACTCATTCAGAATGCTGCTGAAAAGGTCATTTTCCTAGGTCATCACTTTGATTATGTTACCTTTCATTTTGTAACCCTTCTTTGGTTCCCCCTTCTCTGTTGCATCAAGCATAAGCTGCTTGTCTTCACTTTGAAGGCCCTTCACAACCTATACCTATCTGTCTATATCCACCTGTTGTCTCTATTTTATATGCTTGTTGGGGCACAGAACATCTTTTTGTTTTGTGTTTGTACAGTGCCTAGTACAACAGAGTCCTGGTCCACGTCTGGGGCTCCTAGGCAAATAGTAATTAATAACATGGTCAAGCAGCAAGGCCACTGGGCTTGGAGTCAGCAAACCTGAAATCTATTCTCAGCCTACCACTGACCTGCTGTGGGACCTTGGACATGTCCTCTCCTCTGACTTCCATATTCAAATCTACAGATATAAAGTTCTGTAATGGAGTTAGTGTTCTAATT
The DNA here is from genome assembly GCF_009764565.3 of Dermochelys coriacea. Classification (NCBI taxonomy): domain Eukaryota; kingdom Metazoa; phylum Chordata; order Testudines; family Dermochelyidae; genus Dermochelys; species Dermochelys coriacea. Next base: position 95,494,570 of record NC_050069.1, read on the forward strand.
CTAAATACAACACATCAAATACTATGGCTTTGTACCCCCAAATAAATGTTTGTCAAGTTTTTAATTGAAGCCACTGCACATAATAATGGGTAAAATTCAGCCCCAGTATAAGGCTGGAATAAGCAGTTTCAGGGTCAAATTCAGCAACAGTATAATTTAAATGTTGGTTATAGGACAGCAAATGTGTGTAAGTGGCAAAGATGCATAGCTTGAACTGAGCTGGTATTCAGGCTGTGTTCAAAATGAATGCAACTTATGTGCCAAGGGACATAGAAGGAAAAACAAGTAATAGGAGCAAGGAAGTGCTTTTGCTCTAAGTTCCTGCAAAACAATTTCCCTTTGGCCTTGATATACCCATGTCCCAAACACTTTCAGTGGGGAAAGGTGGGAGGCTCGGATAGCTGCTCATTTGCTTTCCCTTTCAGGTGCTTTTTCAAGTCCCTAATCAAGAAATCAGCACCACTGGGCCTCCAGAAATATAAAGGGCAATCTCTGCTGCTAGCCTGTCTGCTCAGCCCAGTTGGATACAGTGCTATGCGCCAAGTCTTTCAGGTCCTTGCCCAAGATGCAGTGATTTGATCTTTTGTCTAAATTTTATGTTTAAACAATAAAAAGCAGGTCCTCTATTCACACTAGCTACACCTCCTAGAGGCTCTATCCCTTGCCTCTCTGTGTTGAAAGAAGGTGAAGCTCATCCAGTCCCCCGCTTCAAGTCTTACTACAGAAGCCAAGCGAGGTCAAGCCAAGCCAAGACACTCCCCCAAATCTCCCTTCAGCTGAGTTCTCTCAGCCCTTTATAGGGATCCATCTAATCCTTTCCCAGCTGGGCCTGATAATTGAACAGAGCTGGCTGGACCCAGCCCTCCTGGTATAGGCAGTTTTAAAGAAGAGTTTATACTTTGTATAAAGTATACAAAGAAACAAGTTCAGTATATGAATAAACAAAGCCCAATATTCAATTGGTGATCTAAACTGGTGAATGAAGACATATTTTCCTGTATGACTGGGAGGAGGGTTTGAGTGTATCCTTCTCTGCTTTTTTTTTCTTTTTTGTGTGGGGGGAGGGGAGCGCAATATCTGATACTTGTTCTAAAGCATTCCAAAACCAAAATATTTGCTCTTCAGAAGTATTATTGTAAGTCCCAGGTTGAATTAATTTCACATTAAAAATTCAGGGAGGGGGCAACTGCATCAGAGGAAAATAATTTCATCCTTCCTGCAGTTGAGTCATATAAATCAGGAATTAACAAAAATTTGAAAGCTGAGCCTCTTCAGAAAAAGGAACTCTGTTGTACCCCTGCAGACAAGTCATGTTAGCAAGCAGCATGGAGGAAACTTACATGGCTGCTGTTGCATGTCCCACACTGGGTACTCCTTCATGCCTCACCCCTTAAGAAAACATGACCCATACTTTGGGAAATACCAATTTAAATGTTATAATTCTAAGGAAAACAGTTCAATCAGCTAAGACATCTTGGGTAAGTTCACATAATAAGTTATAAAAATAGTTCTCCTTTGTTATTTCTGTTTGCTGATTTGCCAACATATGTAATTGGCCAATAG